>NW_021163266.1:85000-215264 GCF_004324835.1 Dendronephthya gigantea | reverse complement strand
TACAATAATATATCGATATTTCAATAAAAACCATGCATACATGACTTGTTTATAATATATGTGTGGGAAATGTTAATTATTAAATAAATAAACCTTAGCTGCCTCCACTCTCCACAATTCCATTCTTACGCCAGGTTTAAAATGTTTTTGTATTCACAATTAAGTCAGATTTTGCGTTGTAAAATCCAAAATTTTAAACATCAGTCATGAATGATGTACTGAATTAATTAAGTATTAATTAGTAATAGTTTTACAGTTCCCTCAGACTTTATTCTCAACAAATCTTTTAAAGCCAATAATTCAGTTGTTTTTTGAAAATTCCATCTATGATCACAGATATTTTGATAGTGTAATTTTTTTTGCACTCCATCTTTTTGGGCTACTACACTTGTGAACTTCGCAACATACCACAAACCCTGTCAGGTTATATAAGAATTATGCCACTCACTCGCAACAAGTTTATTCTAATTCAAAAACCGATATTATTCCAACAGGTCAAAAGTACTCGCACATTTATGGTGCTTGCTCAATCCCTCACACACTTGTTATGGTCTTTGAATAATTAAATACTTCTGTTGTTTCCTTTATCATATAAGCCCTGATTCATTCATATATATGCATGCAGGCGCCATGTTTCGTTACTCATGCAAAACAAGTTAAATTATCTTGACTCTTCTTGTGTCTTAATATCTTTGTACTTGCAAAAGCATTTAAATTATATTATTTGTGCCTTAAACTTAGAGGGTTTAATTTATCACATCTCTTTATCACATTGGTCATGCTTTAGTGTTTATTTTTCACAATTATTCATTCAACTTTCCGCCACACATGTAAATGACCACATGTTTTTCTTTGATTGCATATTACTCATTAAATACACAGTTTATCATTTAGTATTTAATTAAGTATTTGTTTGTCATATTTTAACCCTAACATAAATTTGTAAACTTTACTCATCATGTGTTATAGCTAGGTAGAATAATATATGATACCAGGGATTAAACCCAGATTTTACCCTGATGAGAATAAACATTTACCATCACATATGACACAATCTTATTATTCATACATCCTAGCACAATTGACCCAGGAAGCACTAAGACTTCATTAAAGTAATTGCATGTTGCTATCTGAACTAAACAATAGAATTAATTGCCTCCAAATCATGCATCTACAATCATATATGGTTCAACTACAATTAATTTAATATCCAAATTTATAATTAAAAAACATAGCACTAGCTTCCACTCAAAATTAAATCCTGCATATTAATATTTTAACTAAACATTGTCACAACATTGCACACTCCTGTCATTCTATCTATGTAATGGAAACTCAGTTTTCTCATTCCATTTACTTAACTATTCATTCTTATACATAAATAAAAAAAATAATGCCAACCTTGCCACTCAAATCATGATTAACCAATTAAAAAAATTTGGAATTTCAATAAAAATAAAATTTAAAGTTTAATAATAAAGTACAGACTGGTTTTTTTTTAAGCAAACTTTCAAATATTTAAATTGCATTAATTCATATCATAATAACACATGTTTTTGGCTAATCCAAAACATTTTAAACTCCTAAATTTTAAACTTCTAAATTTAAAGGTAGCACACAACACCTTTTCTATACTTTCAATCACAACATTTCCAAAAATATCAGGTACAGTCAGAATATTTGACACTATTTCGCTGTAGTCCTAAATGAGTATCAGCTAGCTGTATTTTAATGTTCAAAAAAGTAACGAACACTAGCTCCAAATTTCAGCAATCTTATTGATCAAAAAATCTAATAATAGTTATGACTGTGGAGAACCAATATGCCAGAACCCACTGTAAACTATATATTTTTAAAAGATACTATATATTTTAAAAGATAAACAAAAAAATAATACTTTTTTTAAATCGAAACAAGACAGCCTATAAAAATCACAAAAATTTTGTTTAAATTGTCTGTAAATGTGTACAAATATGATTCACTTGTTTCAACTTTACTTGTTTCATTAACACACCACTTCTCTTATTAGCCACAATATTATATATTTAACATAATGAGTGTCACACTTGTCATAACATCTTGTAAAACTTATTGATTATGCCATTTGACATACTAATAAAAGTCGTAAACATGTCAAAACAAAAACAAATTGTAAACGAAGAAACACAATGTGTTGACAGCTAGTTTATGGGCAGCCAGTAGTCTAAAACAAATAACTTATTCGTTTTACTTGTGTTAAAACATTATTATTCATGTACATTCACAAAATATATATTACAAAACATATCATATTTTGGAATATTTTAGAGCACACTGTAAGGCTAAACGAGAATTTAATAGTCAGCTGGATTGTTATAACGTACCTGAAAGTTGTTTTACAACCTCGACTATGATGATTAACAAAAATACACCACAAAAACTTATTATTCGAACTTATTATTCGGTCAAACTCGTTAAAAATATATTATTTGTTCAGAGAATAGTGGTAAACATAACATACACTAACATAATTCAATTATTACATACCAATAAGCGATAATCGTCATAATCTGACAAAGAATTAAGACCAGCGAGAATTTGGCTTTTCTTCGCGATTTTTCTTTTTTAATAAAAAAAAATTCCTTCGTAGTTACTTGATTGTTCTTTTACACTCTTTCGAAAAACAAAATACCGTAATATGATGAAGGATTCATATGGATTACACTGCATCTCCGAATATCGACTTTTAGTTTTAAATCAATCAGACAATCACGGTCCACGGACATCCCTAGCCCCAGGGCACCGACGCCGCCAAGAGTCCAGACTCCCACACTACAGACTCCCATGTAGAAGACAACAGTCCAGAATGTATATCTCTCTCCGCCACAATATCTCGCCCCATTGAATAAAATTCGTCATTACAACGAAAACCTATATGGCTTCTGGAGCCAGTTCTTAGAAAGATGGATAAAGATGATAAACTTATCCACTGGATAGTGACTTTTTCAACCGTCGTAAAAAAGCTTTGAGAAACGATAAAGCTACTTATATTAATTCATAATTGTTTAAAAAGTAACTTGAAAAAGTGAAGTTTATTCTTTCATTAATGCCAAGTGGGAGGATTATTTAAGGTGGTACACCACAAAAAGGTCCTTTGCGTATTATAATATCAGAAATATTGAAATATGTTGAAGTAGAAATGATTGTTCTGATTCTAGGCACAGCACAGACGTTCACGTAATAAGTTCGCTTTAGCAGTTGTTACGGAGTTAGATACACGTCCGAAAAGAATTCATTTCTTGCGCAATGCATTTTGGCACCAAAGTTAATTTAAAGTATTGCGCTAAAAACTCTCCCTTCTTCTACCATAAAATAAATCTCAAAGCTCTCAAACGAATAAAATATAATTAGCACACTGATGTCTGTGCTGTGAACTAGACTTAAAAAATAGATATTAACTATGTTAAGATAAATTGATATTTTCAATTTCATAAACATGCAAATTACCTTTTTGTGGTGTACAACCTTAGCGTTCGAAATAACAGTCTATTTCCGCTGGATAACTTTATCCAACTTTTAATTAAACAACCGGGCGCCAGGTCGGCTATTTTTAACCAGAATGGGAAAATTAAGGAAATGCGCAACGCTAAACGACAGCCTTTTTAATAACTAGAAATACATGCATGCATGCACCAACCCCTCACCATTTCAATTAACGAAGCAAAATATTTCCTGATCTAGTCAGACCTATATAACCTTCTAACTAAGTATATATTCTGAAAAGACTTAAGTGTAAAGCTTAAACACAGTGGTAAAGGTGAAGTGGAACCACACTTTGCATGCTGGGGAGTCTCGTACGCAGGCGCTTCATTGGAAAACATAAAGGCTGTATTTAGCGTAATATAGATACCTTCAAAACATCAAAGCAGCACAAATGATTTAAATAACGAAGTACTAAACGAGTAAATGTCTAATATTGTTTTTGCTTTATTGAATTAATACAGTGATTGCAGTCGACTCTATAAAAGCTTTAAAGTGATATTTGTTTTATCAAAACTCCGAACTTACACTTTCAAGAACTCTTTTTAAAGTAAAAACGATTCTATTTGTTTCCACATTTCATATTGTGTTTGCCAAAAATTTTAAAAACATTAAAAAAAATAGTTTCCAAAATGAAAGTTAAATTCATGTTTTAATTGAAATACAAAAATTTTATTCGCCAATCAAGCCAATTTTGAAATAAATAAAAAAAATTTAAAGTTTTGACCAATATACATGTGGAAGTAATACCCGAGCGCCTTGTCCTCGCGACTATGCCCTATTTCCAAATAAAAATTAGTTATAGCTTTTTTATGCCCATGTTGAAGAAGGAAGATTTACATCTTGCACATAGCTTGTGATAATAAAACCTTGAATCTTTCCGTTTTACTGAGGTGGTTCTATATTTTACACGATAATATTGTGACGTAATCATCGATTGTATTCCATCAAAAATCCGGAAAATGTACCATGTGTAGCATGCCTTCTAAAATTAGTAAAAGTTAGAAGTACTTGCCAATGGGTCTACTCAATAATTTTTTCGTTGTTCTTGATTTAAAAACATTCTATTTTCTTGCACAACAATTTTTTTGCGGCGAATTCATTAGAATTCATTAAGGTTCAATAAGTTTTAATGATGCTTTATCCACACTGCATTTGGCCTACCAAGGGGATTTATCATAAAAATGGTAATTATTTAATCGCAATTTTCACGTCGTCTTTGACGTCACAGAGTGTGTTGACGTTCAGGGTCTCATGCTAAATCTCCCTAACAATATGCTATAACTGTGTAATCAGTTGCACTGACGAAGAACCGGCGTAACAAACCGAAAGCTTTCCAATATTAAATACTTACTGACGTGGTGTATATACCTTAAAAGTAATTCATTTTTAATGTGATATGACCATAAAGAATTACAATAATATTAAAACCATTAAAGTCATATATAACATTTTACATCGCCGAGCGCTTGCAACAGTAATTGCAACCAATTTTATCCGTGCCGATAAATTGGATGGTTGTACCAGAATGTAAAACACAATGATGACCTAAATCTGAATAATGCAATACCAAACCTTATCTGAAGGGAAGGCGAATAACTCAGGGGCCGGTTGTATCAAGCCCGTTTAGCTTAAACGGTGGATAAGTTCAAAATAGAAAGCAAGTCTATCGTTTTATTCAACAAGCAAACTAAATGTTTTCAACCTTAATACAAAGATACTGTTTACAACTACATATTCAGTTAATAATATTCAAGTTGACTCATTCAAGAGAGATGTAAAAGTGTTATTTAATTTTGACTTATCCACCGTTTAAGCTAAACAGGCTTGATAGAACCGGCCCCAGGTCTATAGCTAACATGCATTATATCAAATTACGTCTAAATTGGTATTATCAAAATTGGTATTATCAAAATTGGTATTAGGAACTTGGCTTTTTATCCGGGACTAAAAATTTACATTGCGTTTATTTATTCTATGCAAAACATATATGTTTAGAAAAAGGATATCGGGGCAATACGTTGTTGAACAACCAAAATATGCCTTAAAGAGCAGAGAATAATTATACTTTTGTCTATATAGATTGTAGACTGTTTTTTAGTATAAGCATGCGAATGTATTAATTTTTCGATTGTGATTTTAACCAAAGTTCGCGTACAATCTGTCTTGCGATTTTCCCTATAGTCCATCCTCAAAATTCTGATGTTGTTCTCCGTTTATCTTTCTTGTTGGTTAAATCTGTAAAACTCCTCTAACGTTTCACATGACTTTTACAATTACAAACTATTATACTACAATTAGATTCTGCATATAAGCATTATATTTCACGTAGATTTAGCAAATTCTCATCTTTTATCCCGAATATATGAAATATAACCATATTATATATATGCATGCATGTGTTCAAGTGTTCAATTACACGTATACGAATATATAAATTACTTTTCTACTTCAAATTTCGTTCGCAATATTATGTTATCATAGTCAAAGTTATCATCCATTGAGAAAGGAACAACCTCACAACGTCCCTGATAAAAGAAAATTGAACAATAAAAAACATTGTCTTTGCATTTTGTGAAATGCTTGGATAATCTGATATAAAGTGTTTTCGCCAATTTCGGTTTTTACATCTAAGCATTATCATTTTTCTTACATTTGACATAACTTGTCCATCTTTGGGATATTCTTGTAACACATCTTTACTTAAATTCTCATTTTTTATATCACGCTTAGTAGAAATATCCAGATATCGTAATTTTGTCTCAGCATTTTTTGAGTCTATATTTAAAATAATAATTTAAAATTGATAAAATCATACTAACTTAAAGTTTCCAACGATTAGATGTTAAGATAACCCCCCTACCCTGCACTTCACTCGATGAACGTAAATTCTAGAGGTTCAAAGGGTTAATTTCGAGTGGAATTATACTGATTTATATACACACTGCTACTGCCGCTGGCAATTAGCCATTTTCCAATCGAGCAGGATACTGGGTCTATTCGCGAACCGCAAAGCATTTATGTACTGTTTGGAGGGACAGGAAATATAAGTTTGAAATAATTTGTCCCTCCAAACAGTCCATAGATGCTTTGCGGTTCGCGACTAGACCCTGAATCCGGTTGAATTTAAAGTGTGTATATAATTCCATTCGAAATTAAGATACATGTATACGGTGTTTATATTATAACTTTAAATAAATGTTAAAAAATGTTTAAGGCTTTTTTGCGCGTAAAACGTCACTTTTTAGATCATTTTTCAAATTTACTTTAAACCTTGGCCATATGATATGATATGGGGAATGAGTTACTGGATACGTTCTTTTTTGCGTAAATTCCAAAAATTCATAAACACAAAATAACTTTCATTAATGCATGAGACTTACTCCTGATTGCGTGTTTTTCCATAAATACCGTGTCGCATCTACTCTATCTATGTTACTACTGTATTTTTAATGACAACAACTGCATGTGTTCGTATATTATCAAAACATAAGACTTGATTATACTATAATTATACAGAGCATTGAAGATTATTGGCATATATGCTATTATGCCAAAAATATTCTTAGGCTGTTTTTCACCTATTTTATTGCCTTGAACCTGCAATTTTATAGTCTTTATATGACAATTTCACATTCAACATATAAAACCAGCTGATTCAAGAAATTGACAAAATCATCAAAAGCAATAATTGCATTTACCATATATTTCAGTTTCTCCAGGAAGAGTAATTCTTTCTTTCAAACTTACATCTATTTCATCTAATATACAAGAAAGTGAAAAAAGGATATTGTCAAGAATGCTGCTAACAGCACATTGCCATATCAGAACAATTCAAATGCAAAAATCAAGTAATTAATTTAAATATTCTCTCAAATAAAACATCATATGCAGACTAAAAGTTTATATGCAACTTGTTGGAAAAAAATTACAGATGATAATTAAATTTTAGGGTTAAAACTGTAAAGTATACCGGGTCGCGCAAAAAAAGATTAACCTGTTTGATTGAGTATAACTTCAAAACTAAAACGTCTGTTAAACTGAAATAACTTTCTTTAGATTCGTGAATGTCTAACTTAAAATTTGGTATATACCATGCGTATTTTGATACAATATTCCCCGAGATATCAGCGTTTTACTTTTAATACCTATTTTTGAAAAGTATACAAAAATTAGTCAAAAATGGCATATAAATAAGAAAAGATAATGTTCGTTTTCAACTTTTTTCCTGATATGACTTCTTGAGCATTGTTAACCCTGGCATATTCTGTGAAAACTCAAACACGCTGTTGTAGCTATCGTTAAACGAGGCATATTAAGAAAAGAACAAGCAGAATTCGTGCGAGATTGTTTGTTATATTAGCAAGCTATCGAACGAATTTTATCCCCCATGGCCATGCGACATGAAACATTTGGAACAAAGTCCAAACCAAAATAGATAATTTTTGTTTTAACGCTTTCCAACATGTCATTACACAGAAAATAAAAAACCTAATCCATCTGTCAAGTGCTTCTAGTTAAACTTCATTGAAACAGACAGAATACGTGCCATAAAATACTAGGACTTGTTAACTTACTTTAATATGCCATTTTTAGCCGCTAATTTTTACACTTTTGGAAAATGCATACTTAAATTGAAACTGCGATATCTCAGTCAAAATTGCATGAAAAACCTCATGCTATATATCAAAATTTAAGTTAGACATTAGGTAGAGAATATAAAAATCATAATTTTAGTGCAATAGTTCCTTTAATCTTGAAATTATACTCAATCAAACAGGGTTACCTTTTTTTTGCGCCAACCGGTATTTCCTGGGTGAAAACTATAAACTATACAGTATTAACTAGTTTTTATTATAAAACAAGAAAAATCACCTATGACATTCATATTTGTAACCATTTCACATGTAGATGATTGAGACTTTTCATACTCTATTTGCTGAAATGATTGCTCGAGAATTGAAGGTTTGTAAACAGTGTCATCACCAAATCCTAGCAAAAACTGTTCATCTTCAACAAAATTATCCATCTGGGGAGTTTAGGAAAAATATATTGAATAGAAAAAAGATAAATTGAATTTCTTCAAAAATTAAATGTAAATTAATACTGTTATATTGCCATACCGTACCATTAAATTTGACCGATAAGGTCTTTGAATATTGGATTCCATATAATCACTAGCATCTAACAACTGAAAAAAAATTATATGTTTATTATTCCAACCTTTGTCTTCTCATTTATACCAATTACAAAGTACAATATTACATAACATTTTGATTGATGCTTATATAATATATATGAACAGTTATGAAACTCAGGTCCTCTTGCAATCAGTTAATAACCCATACTTATATAATCTAAAGCAGCCCTGCATAAGCCATTTTACCCTATTAATTTTAAATAAGTTTATTTTTCAACAACTTGCATATACCATAATTGTATTTATGGCATGTATATTGCAGCATTATAGAAATTTTAATACTAAATGTAATCCTAACCAACTAAAACTAACTACAAATAATTCACATAAAATATTTATGACTCATCTTGTCAGCGTATTTCAACAACAATTTTATCATAACATTACATCTCTTCATAGAAACCTATTCCACCTTTCAGATTAACTGTAGCTACATATAATTATTAACTGTCTTAATTATAGCCAACTGGTACATATGCAAATACAGGCTGCATATATTTACCTCATGTGGTAAATCAACATCATATTCTGTCACATCACTGCTGTCACTATTAATTGCATCATTTGCATGTCCATTAATTAGATGCTGGATAGATGAAGAAATTGGCTCTAAATGTGAATTAATTTTTTGTTTGATTGTCAGAAAATGTATCTGCATGTAGATTTACCCTGGTAGCACGTAAAGACTACATCATACAGGGCCGACACATCACAATAATATAAATAATGAAATTAAACGTTTGAAACACAATTAACCAACTCTTTATATGTACTTATGGCAGCAGTTCACGTATCTTTTCACTTCTTATAATTTTATATTAATTTATAGCACACCTCTATTTAAATGCGAAAATCCAGCAAGAAATTCATCGTATGTTTCTTGTTCTTTTACGAAAAGCAGTTCCAAGGCTTCTTTTGTATGTGTATCTAGTGTTTCTACGTTTGTTGTAGAGTTACTCGACATCTCATTTTTATCTTTCGCCATATTGTGACAAACTGAAATAACAACACGAGATTGATACCCGGAGATAATTACCAAGCGCCCTGATAATGACCGACCGGACATTAAATATAACCGTGATCGTAAACCATGGCTTCACTTCAGTGTAGAGTAACTCATTTATAGTATGTACCGAAGCCACAAACTCTTTTTTTTCAAAACATTCATTATTGTAATTCTTTATATTTTTCAATTATAGATATTCCACAAGACGTACGTGCTTGAAATTTCCAAATTTATGGAGACGCGCGTGAATAAGCGTGTTGTTATCACTACAATCGTTGGTTTGGCTTTTGTGTAAGTCTTTGGTCTCATTTATAATATCAATGTTCATATGTACCAGCTATATATTCACCTTAATTTTGTATTACCCATAACATAATACACATAAATTTTGTCAAGTCTAAACCTTAGCGGTCCTACTAAACACTCGAACCTTAGATGCAAGTCTATATTATCCTTAGATGCATGTTAGGTAGTGATTTCTTTCAAAGTTAAATTTTCGTTCAAAGATTACATTTAGGGTTTGGCATATACTCCAAAATTTAAAGACTGCGGTCATCTAGTATTTCATAAACATTCACCCGCTGCTGGTCATGTCAAAGGGATCATGTTATTGCAAACTGAAAAGTAGGAGCTAATGAAACAGCTACATGATTGTATAATTTGTCTGTTAAGTTCAATATACATTTGTGCTAAACATATAAAACTCATTCATATTCAGGTTTCTCTTATTATCGACACGGCGATCAAAGAATAGTCAATCTGATAGTTCATCTTTAATTGCAGAACTGAAAGGTTAGAAATTTCAGCTTGTGTATGTTGATTATATAATTAATAATTGATCATTAATCATTGATAAATGATGATTAAACCTGCAAGAGCCATGCCTAGTTATATAATGCCTTCATAATATAATTATACATGTCTGTTATAGTAATTACAATAACTTACAATGTTTAAAACATGTAAAGTATGTATCTGTTTAGTTAAGCCCTGTATGATTTGAAGTAACCTGCAGTGACTTGCAAATTGTGCTAGGGAAGCCATCAAATTATTTTAGTAGTCATGTTTAATGTTTAGTCTAAGGCCTGGTCAGTTTCATATATATGTTGCAACTATTTTTTGGAAAGCAAACATTTTTCCTTTCTTCATTGTACATACACACTATCACTTTTTCTCCATGTAATTGTTTGCTGGTACCTTATAAAGGGAAATATATATATATATATATATATATATATATATATATATATATATATATATATATATATATATATATAAATTTGACTATATGTATTTTAAAATACAATGTGCTGTCTGAATATCTAACACATTTAGGTTCGCTACAGCTCTACATTAATATGAACTGTAGTTTAAGTTAAAAAAAAATAAGAAAGATGCAAAATTTAGGCTATTTTTGCATCAGCAGGCCCTCACTTGTTATGAGCAGAACTTGTGTGCAAAACGGACTTGAGTTCCACTCTAAGATTATTAAAACTGATATTGATTTAATTCGTTTAGAAAAGTTGTGGAAAAAAGAAAATGAGATAGATGAACTTCAAGTGAAACATCAAGTAGAAATAAAAGAATTAAGAAAATCTTTTATTGCCAACAGTCATAGGTACCATTGCCATGTTCATAGCTCAATCATGATTTTTAGTAATTGATTTGAGGTTGGGCATAGATACATATACTGGTAAATTACTCCTTTGTTTTATTAATCTTTAATTCATTTGTTGACTTAGACTGCTGTTAAGAATGGTAGATGAACCCTCTGAGGATAATTTTCTCCTCTTCATCATCTAAATCTTTGTTTTTTAATGTTATTGGTAGACCCAAGCTTCCATCTCAGCAATCAAGAAATAGTCAGGATTATGAATCAAGTGTCATTAAAGAACTTAGAGGTTTACTTTGTGTAATTAAAATAACACAATGACCTTATGACATTTAATATTATATATTTAGTTAAAGTAGGTACCTGACATATTCTCATCCCTCTAACAATTATTAGAGAAACATATCATCAATATCATAATCATATAATTTTTGAAAAATACATTCTCACATAATTATTTTTTTAACCCTTAGAAAAATTGAGGAAAAAAGAAAATATAATCATGAACCTTCAGACACAGCAGGATATTAAAATATCAAATGTTAGGCCAAATCTGCACATTAAGTCAAGGTATTTTTTCATAATTCTTTTCATTTTTTCATAATTCTTTTAATTTAATACTATTGACTAAGATAACAGTACTTATCATTAATTACCCAACTTTGATGCAATGCTGGATGATAGATATCTACCTTTTCCACAAGATACATTCAGTGTGACTTTTAAAATATATTAACCTCTCTTTGAACTTGATGCTATATTTACTGCACAGTTACTTTATTTTGCAACCACATAGAATTGTATTTGTTACATGGTTTTAAATGTGGACATTGCATGGTCCCGTTTTATAGGTCTTTTAACAAGCTGGTTCATTTAGATTTGAAAGGTTCAGCTCCAAAGATGGATTATATTTTGAAGGTAATTTCTGCAATCTTCCTTCGAAGTACAGTAAACATCGTTATTTAACATAACGTATGCTGGACATTCTCCTTCGTACCTTCTCCGACTGATACTCGCAATACTGGTGCAGATCCGCGGCCGGCAGCGGTCTGGAACCCACGAAAAAAGAGGGTTCCAGACCGCTGCCGGCCGCGGATCTGCACCAGTATTGCTCATATCAGTCTTCGAAGGTCCTCGGAGAACTACATCTCCCCTTCAGGTAAGTACCTGACCCTCCGGGGAAATTTTATTTCTTTGTTATAGCTGCTTTCGTTTTTCAAGTCGTGGGGAGCAACAGGATTGTTAGTTGAATATGAGGATATGTTTCCATACGATGGAGAAATCTCTGTGTTAAAATCTCACTATGCCTACAGGTTAGAGATTTTAAACGTGTACATATGATTTAGAGAAAGGTTAGTTCTTAAAATGCTCTAGTTTTTACAAGCCGAGTTTATCCCAAGGATTTCGCTTTATCCAACAGACTACATTTCGACGTAAGGGTCTTCTCCCTCATTATGGTGGACTATATTTGGGAAAATAAATAAACATAATAAGGTCTTATGTTTTGATAATATATTACGAACACATGCAGATATTGTTATCAGAAAGATAAACCCTACTGTTTATTCACTTTTCTTTTGAAATGGCAATGGTATATTTCTCATATAATTTGTTCTCTAAGGTCAATATTGTTCAATAAGAAAAACTTTTTCTTAATGGTATCATGCAAACATAGAAACAAGACCTTGAATGAAAGTTATGCAATCGGTAAAAATTATTTATCGATATTCTTCTCTATTTAGTTTAAACGAAATTACGATGTTTCTAAAGGAGGTTCAGGCCCAACAACTGCTATTGGTACCTTTAGTTCAGACGTTTGGACACATGGAGGTAATGCATATATTGTTTTAAAATGAGTCCTTATTAAACACAGTAGACCCTGGCTAACTCAGACTCCCAAAGGGGAAAGAAAAATTGTTCGAGTTAGCGAGGGTTCGAGTTAGCCGGAGTCGGTGTCAGATCGCGTTTATTATAAGTTATTAGATACAGTAAGGTATAAAATTCAATCGAATCATCAAGGAATATCATGCGTACCAAAATGAATTGTCACCGAGAGTGGACGACGTTTTAAAATTAAAAAAGGCTAGATTAATAACGACCGTGGCACTACACAAAATCTGTGAAAATTTATAAGCATCTATAGACAATTATACACTGATTAAGTTGTTGTTGTTTCAATAGAAATGCAATTTTGCTGTTGTTTCGATAGAAATGGTATCTTCTCACATTTTAAGGTTTGACGATCTGCAAAACTAAAACAAAGTTCGAGATAAACGGATATATTTGACCAAGGGAAAACAAAATTTGTTCGAATTAACGAGGAGTTAAGCGGAGTAAATTACTATAAAGAACATTACCAAATCCTAGGGGGATTGGATTTAGTTCGAGTTAGTGAGAAGTTTGAGTTAAGCGAGTTCGAGTTAGCGGGGGACTACTGCACTTGAATATCTTGGGCCGGTTGTTCGAAGGGCGTTTAGCTTAAACGGTGGATAAGCCAAATATCTTGTACTTCTTGTGAATGACTGAACCTGCATCTTATGTATTAAATATGTACTTCCATTAAAAATTGGGCTATTTACATCGAAATATTTCTGCTAATTTGATTTTTTTCCAATTGTACACGCCGTTTAAGCTAAACGCTTTTAGTACAACCGGCCTCTGCAACTAATGTGGTCTGCTTATATATGATAATCACCCTGCCTCTGGTAACAACACTCTCTAGGCGCAAACAACGAGAGATTCTGTGATCATCCTGATCCATGGTCTTTGAACATGTCGTAAACCACGAGGCGGCTGTAACATGTCAACTTCACTTTAGATATTTAAATCCTAGTTGACCCCAAAAGTAAAGATACCCATTCGCCATGCAATTAGAACTATCATAAAATCCCGGCCTTTGTCCTTTTAGCCTAAACACTAATAAAACTGGGCACTGGTACCAATTTGCCGTGTCGTGCTAATAAATTGGGTGTTGTAGCTATAAACGGGCTTACTGCATGGATATTTTAACTCAACTAACCCCTTCAAGCTTTAACTAACGACCTTCTCATGCATGCAACTTTGTCCATTTGGTTTCAGTTTGTTCTTAAACACCCGAAGTTTGCCCACCTAAGACATGTTGCAAACATGACTACCGCTATAGATCCAAACAATAGAGGTTAGTAACTTTTTCGCTTTTAGGTAGAAATTGAAGGGTGCCGGAGCATATTAAGATATGCAAGATAAAATGTTGTAACATTGCCATTGGTTTAGCTACAAGTTAAAAGTAAAAAATTCCTTCCCCGCAGGAAAAATACAAAACAGCTATTTTATTGACATATTTCGTGAGGGCAAATGTTGACGAAAACGATATATTCAACGATCTTTCTTTAAACCAAGGCAATGTTGAAAAAGGAAGCTGTAGAAATAATGAGGTCCATTTGCCCCCCCCCCCCCCAAAAAGACAGCTTGTATTACATTTATTGGTTATTCATTGTAATTTGAATTTTCACAGATACGCATGAAATTGACAGAATTTAGAATTAGTAGCTGAGACGAACTTGGTGTTAAGTTCATCCAGACGGATAATTCGTCTTCAAATATAAACGGAAACAATACGAATTTCCGCCAAATTTTCAGCTATATGTTACTTCGTGTATGTATGTCACATGACTTTGTCATCGGCTTTCTCTGGATTGTCGTATATACATATTGTGTGAAAAGGAGAACAATCATAGCTTCCAAATTATAGGGAATGTGCACTTCCACCCTGTACGTAATCACAGTCTATTGCAACTATTTTTAACGTACAAAATAATTAATATTTGAGTTTATTTTGTTGCAATTATCCAACCAGGTTCTCTACCGCTGGTCAAAATGATGGTAAATCAAATAGTCCGAATGCACAAAGGCTACATCAAGTATTTGCATATTGGCGGAGATGAGGTGAGTCAAACCCCATGGTATGGCTTAAATTGTCCAAAACTGACCTTCGACTTCACTGCAAAATAGATACAAAATCATCAATTTGTAGAGCGTTAACGCGGGCATTCATCAGGGAACGATCGTGAACAATCTGGGATAGCGCAATCTACAAAATAATATGCAATCGCCGTATTTTTGCATCCTGTAAAAAAATACATGTACTGCTATCTCTACAAATTATTTATCGAAATAAAAAAATCATCATGCTCTTGTCACGTATATTAGGATCAGTGATGCATTATCATCACATGAATACACTAATTATACAGCCGGGGGTATTTTACTGGGAAGTAAAACATTCGTAGGACTTATACGCCGCTACATCCGAGGTAAAATGTCACGTTTCGGAGTGACATAACGAGTTTGAAAATTTTTCCGCTATTTTCATTGTTGTGAAAATAGAAATGGTCTTTGGTTCGTATATAAAGCGAAATTAACGTTGGAAATAGAAACGAAAACACTTGACATCTTTTGATAAGTAAAATTTATTCTACTTTTATGTTTACGCTATAAAAGGTATAAGGTATATTTAAAAATATTCCTGTTTATAATACCTGGTCTTTCGCGGCTTATTTACTGGTCGTCTTCGCATGTATTTTTATTACTGTTGTAATATATAGGTAAACATGCTGCCAACATACTTAAAAGTTAGTCAAACTTTATTCAGGTTTGGAGTTTGAAGGCATGTTCTGGCTGCAATGTTTCTGCGGCAAGTGAAGTTTATATGAAGCACATGTTGCCTGTCATTGACCATGTTGTATCAAATCAAGTTACTCCAATATTATGGGATGATATGATGAGAAGGTGGAATGTTGATGATTTGAAAAGTGAGTTCAGGAAAGCCTTCATAATAAAATAGCTTGTTCAAATTGGAGTTTAGCCAATTGCAGCGTAGATGTGAATCATTTCAATTATTCGTTTGAAACCTGCTGGGAGGTATTACGAATCAATTGTATTGCGTGATGGATAGTATTGTATGAACTATGAAAGTATATACGTTAATATCATTGCTAACGTTTGCTGCCTTGCTTAATTTTAACGGTGTAGTGAGTTTGCCTGTCGTGTTCGTATTTCCTCTATTAACTTTACACCATGCTCGATATGCATATAACGTTCTGTTTATTTATTCTTTAATTTGTAATTATTTGTTTTAGATATCGCTGCTCGTGCCGTTCAGCCAATGATATGGGCTTACCCAGCTCGACTTGATAAACATTTTCCTCCGGGTAAGGATATTTAATTTAGTATACCACCTTTTACTTTATTTATTAACCTATTCTTCCAAATAAACTATGTAGTTTCAAAATCTATTTGTTTTTATACCGGATTCAACGTGTGTTTAAAAATCATGCTAACCTGTGATAATCATGTTACTTGGAGAATCTAACTTAGTATCAAGTGTGATATAACAACTGCCTAAAATAGACAAAAGCACTTCTCGACGTTTCGACCTGAGAGCCTTCGTCAGGATAGTTAGTAAGTACTCTGATACTAACGTGACAAAGGCCGTCAGGCCAAAACGTTGCGAAGTGTTTTTGTCTATTTTAGGAAGTATAGTTATACCACATTTAATGCTAAGTTATTTGAAGACGCTGCCACGCTGCTCCCTGGTTATACTGGAGAATCTAGGTTACCTTTTCATAACAATTTGTCTTGTTCGGACTATGCATCTTATTTTTTACTTCTGCATGCATCAGAGCTATAAAATGTTTCCGAATATTCCATCACAATTTTCAATTTTTTTTTTCTACCAAAATCGTACGTCGTCACTGGTGGGCAAACGATTTTAATACGGCGTATTTCATGAAACGACCTCAAAAAAATAAACTAATGAGTTCAATTTCGCGCATGCAAGTGTCTTATTAGCACAGAATACGTATACTAAGAACTGTATAACTATATAGAGGTTATACTCGTGTCCTCAAATTTTCCTAAAATGTTCACGTCATGCACATGCACGCCAGGCCACTTGCTGCACCGATGGCTGCCTGTGATAAATTTTTTTTCTGCCGTTCTGTAGTTTGTTGGCTTTTAATTGATATAGCTAAACAAAAAAAGATATTTTTTAATGAATTTTCGTCTCCGAAATGCTAAAAAAGCCCAACGACTACGAGCTTCGTCAGATGGCGTATAGGTAAAACCACAGAGCTTGGCACGAATATGATAAATCTCGTAGTCGTACTCGTAGTCTTTCCTAGAGCTCTCTTTTGACAGAGCTAACGGCGTCAAGCTGGCAGCGTTCACAAGGACTTGCAATAGAGCGAACGATCTCGGCTTATTCAGCCCAAAAATTCTCCTACTGATGCATACATAAAGAAATTCCACGACTAACTTCAAAGAAATTCATAAAGAAATTCCGTACTATTTCGCCTCATGGAAATAGGTCTTTATAGAAGTGTAAAATTAATGTCAAAAAAATAATGTTTTGTGACATTCATAATCGCTTTATTACAAAGTTTTGTTTCATCGATGCACTTTTATAGGAATGTGGAACAGATATTCTGAAGCATTCTCGAAAGTCTGGATAGCAAGTGCATTCAAAGGTACGTACGCCTGAATTCTA
This sequence comes from Dendronephthya gigantea, assembly GCF_004324835.1. Lineage (NCBI taxonomy): Eukaryota > Metazoa > Cnidaria > Anthozoa > Malacalcyonacea > Nephtheidae > Dendronephthya > Dendronephthya gigantea. The sequence continues at coordinate 197,401 of NW_021163266.1, read as the reverse complement.
AAAGCATACTCACACTCAATGAGTAGAGGGTTCATTACTCGTAAGTGCAACTCTGCACTCACCGAGTGCTCTTTCACTCTCGATGAGTGGGAAGCTTGCCCTCGGAAGAAGTCGTGTTTGAACAGAGTATGAGCGTGGCAGAGTTGCAAAAAGAGTTCAACCTTCCCCGGTAGGATTTCAAGTTTTGAAAACCTTCCTGAAAATGACGTTACGTCACTGAGTCAAGTGGCAACCAGCATAAAGAAATATTTCGTTTTTTGGTACATCCATGTGATCAATTCGAGTGTTCGACTTCCTCACAAACCTCATTCAAGGCAAACCTTCCTCACGGGTGGTGCCCGCCTACCCACAGCATTTTTTCAACTCTGGAGCGTAGCACTCCCTTGAACAACACTCAAACAAAGTTGTGATAAACAACATGGAGAATCTATGGCTTGAAAGATTACAACAATTGGATTATTTGCAACTCATTAACAGAAAGGAGTATAGAAATTACTTTTTAAACTATGAAATTTATGATGAGGAGCGATTTAAAGCAGATTTAGATCAACTAAGGATGGTTTTAGGGAGATTTATGACATACGAACGAGGGAATCCAATTCCTGCAGAAATTAAGCTTTTATTGACTTTACGTTATTATGCAACTCGCACGTTTCAGGAAGCATGTGCGGACCTTTGTGACATAACACAACCGTCTGTAAGTCGTATTACTAAGCGCGTATCTGAGGCCATTGCTCGACTGAAAATTCATTATATCAAATTTTCTACTGTTTAAATGCTACAGCAAACTAAACTTGAATTCATGAGAATATGCTCGTGTCCTATAATGTTGTTGGGGCGAATTTTCACTGAATGTCCAAGCAGTTTCTGTCCCAAATCTAGAAATACAAGAACATTGTTGTGCGGTTGCCAGGCAGTGTGCACGACTCAAGAATATGTATTAAACTCGCTTGTGCGCGCAGTTGGGGCGTGGTGACATCCAAGGCATGCTTCTCGGTGATAATGGCTATCCGCAACTATAATTCTGTTATAAGTGAGTTCTCTAGTTCAGAAAAATACTGTCTTATTTGGGACATATTGCACGTATGTATTGGTTATGTTAGTATCGTGTCTCTGCGGCGGAGTCAAACTACACTTCACTGATCTTGATAACAAGGGCGAGTACGACTCTGTAAGTGACACTTGGGTGACCTCAGTAAATACAAATTGAACAATATTTGTTGAGGATGAGTGCTACCTCAATGAGCAGAACATATTGCTCACACTTCACTTTGCTCACACTTCATCTCTTTTTGATGAGTACACCTCACAGGAATGGCACTCAAGTGTGATAAGCTTTCACAATACAGGTGGTAATATTACATCGCTGGCTTTATCTGAAAAATCGTTGGCTTTACCCGAAAAAGCCTATCAATTATTTAAATAATTTAAATAAAAAATGGGCAATGAGTTTGTTCAATATTTTTGTTAAAAACGGCAATCTTTTTTCGTTGCAACAACGGGGGAACCGTCGTTCTTGCCAACTATATATATACAACAAACAACGCTTTCCCAATCCTGAATTGCTTATTATGGAGTATGGCGTTTAAAAATATATACTTTTTATAGGAGCTGACACGCCATATACAAACTTTGTTCCTATACAAGATCGCATTGATAATCACAAATCCTGGTTAAAGATATTATCCATGTTGTCCACTCAAAATGTGAAAGTGAATGGAATTGCACTAACTGGATGGAGCAGGTATTATGTAGTATAAATTCAGCTATACTTTACGTACATGCACTATCGTATATTTACTGCAATTAAGCCATGCGGCATAGAATCGGCTTTCTTTCTGTGTATATTTGGAATGTGGAATCGAAATTATATTTACGATTTTTAAGATACGATCACTACGCTACGATGTGCGAGTTATTACCTGCTGGATTGCCATCCTTAGCGTTATGTTTAGCTGTTTTGAAAGAAGGTCAGTTCATTTCATCTCTAATGTTAACCGAATCGAACATTTTATTTCAAGCTTTACTTAACCTCTTATTAGCTGTGTTTATTCTAAAGACGAATAATTCGTCTCGATAGACGAAATTTGTGCTTACATTTAATACGTGAAATATTACACGTTTGACGTCTTTGAAGAGGAATTAACTTTTACTCGGATTTGCATGGACATTGTTACGTATTTTTATTGCATGAGTGTAACCTCTCACATACATTTATTGTTTTGCACTGTTTACAGGCGACCTTTCAAACCAAACATTATGGGCTGTATCGCAACAGCTTGGTTTTAAATCTCCTGTTCTTTTCGATGTTTATGACATTCCAAGGTGCGTATCAGTCTTATGTGTCAGAAGTAAGGATGGAAATTGCATGTGACTAGTACTTACATGTGACGAACTGAATTGCCCGCTGAAATCTACAACATGCAGATTCATAGCTACAACATCGAACATTGTATATAATGCATGCATACATTAGAAAAATTAGCTACACGTAGAAGTTTTACATTGTTTCCAAATAGGATATATCACTTAAAAATTATGGGAAAGCCTGGAAATATTTTTCAATTTTCAGGGATCTTCAGGATAGAGACGAAGGGCGTTTCCTTGGTCACAGTGTTTATGGGCTTGTTTTAACTCTGCAGAGGGCATACAATGCTTTAGCATCCGTCGAGAAACGGTAAACTGATATTACTTTATATTTCTTAGTTTATGTATATAGGACAAATTAATGGGGTGAATGGAGCCAACGAATGAGATTTTGTTCTTTCCACGAGCTACCAGTAATTCCATAATTCCATATCTTTTCGAAACAATTTGATCTGTTTCTTATATGGACGTTTAGTTTATAGTGACGTGGTTACAATGCGTAATCCTTTGAATGCCAGTAAAATATATCAACATTTTGTTGTCTTTCCACTCCGTTCCACCCACCACCAACGGCCGATTGTATCAAAGCGGAATCACGGATATCCACCGTATATCATTGTAAAAACGCCTAAAAACGCAGTTGAACTAAAAGATTTAAATGCACTGATGCATTAATTTCATCAATCGTAGATTGTCATTCATCCATACGCAAAATGACAAATAATAACTCTTTTCATTGGCGTACGGAAGACGATAATTGGGGGGGGGGGGGTTATATTCATTATTATATTAATGTTGTGCAAGATTAATTTCTTTTCAAATCCACTGTCTTTACAGGTCTGTTAACAAGAATATGTGCCCCCCCGCCAATTTTTTTCTCCCGTATGCCACTGACTCTTTTATTTTATTAATAGAATGCCTGCTTGGTTTAATCAAAGACAGTTTGCACAATTGAAAATTAGTTTCTTTCAACTAACGATATCTTTACAAAGAATTGAAAGGTATATTAATATCAAGCCATTTTAAAATTTAGCCCCCCTCCCCCATAAAAGAAATGTCCTTACGCCTTTGCACACGTTCTTTTTAATACCGTCATGTTCATATTTTGTTCTTTTCATTATAGTGCCACAATGCGACTAAAAAAGTTAACAAAGCTGGTCGACAACACGTTTTCTAAATTTTATAATGACGACACAATTAATGAATGGATATGGGACAAAATTAAAAATAAACTGTCGCGTGCTGAAGAGCTAAAACAGCATTTGATGAAAATCCGTACGGCTGCACGCGAAGCTGAACAACGAGTATTAAAACCTGATACTAATCAGGTCGTTAAACGAGAATGACAATCCTAATCGCTTAGTTTATAAATAAATTTAGTAATTATTACAGGGGCTAGTAAGCATGTACGTGCATGGTTACTTGCAACTGTCAATTCTATGTATTTATTTGCCAACGAAGACCATAGCTGGAGACTGATATTGCTAACAGGTTCATGTTTACCTTACGTGAGGTTGGAGAGGAACAACATCCACTCGGCACAATAACAATAAAACAAACGTGTTTTTTCTAGTTTTCGTGATACTGGCTGGTAACTTTTAATTAAATGCAATTAAATCATTTGGATATGGTTACAATTTGGTTTCCCACAACAGAAATTATGTTCGATTAGTTGTTCGCTGGGGGACCAGTGTGGACCAGTGTGTGTACTATCCTGGTTAGTCGGAATGAATAAAGGTGGTTTGAATAGCCAGCAACATTCCATCGTAGTAAAATTAATTTTAATGTAATAAATATATCTAGTTATGTTAGTTATTAAGTTAATAAAAGATACTGTAGTACGAGTGACTGCTAATCAGTTAAGCGTCAGGAGAAGTGCGAGATAGAACGAACGGTTGATTTGGAAATAGTTAACGTTGTAATAGACAAAGTCCTACGGAGATCCACCCTTCAGGTACTGAACTTTATCTGTTTACATGTATGTTTGTAGTTTGATTAGTGTTTATGTTTATGTTAAAGTTTAGTTTGATTCATCGTATGAACTAAGAAAATGATTGGAATGCATGTATCTTTATACCTTTTACTTTATATAGTTAAACTTAAGTTTAACTATATATAAGTAAAAGGTATAAAGATACATGCATTCCAATCATTTTCTAAGTTCTTACGATAAATCAAACTAAACTTTAACATAAACATAAACACTAATCAAACTACAAACATACATGCAAACAGATAAAGTTCAGTACCTGAAGGGTGGATCCCCGTAGGACTTTGTCTATTACAACTATTTCCAAATCAACCGTTCGTTCTATCTCGCACTTCTCCTGACGCTTAACTGATTAGCAGTCACTCGTACTACAGTATCTTTTATTAACTTAATAACTAACATAACTAGATATATTTATTACATCAAAATTAATTTGATTATGATGGAATGTTGCTGGCTATTCAAACCAAAAGGGACATTCAACATACCCTGACTTGGCTCGTTTCCTACCTCGGACGGTCGCTGGATTATTTCGAAATGTGTGCGCCGGGTCTCCGAGTTGCTCTAGTTGCTGGGCCCGTTCTACAGGCCCTCTTGACTCGTGAAGTACTTAATTCCAGCCTCGTTCCCAGGCTCTTGGAAGTATTTCGCGGTACTGCACTGAGCGCGCGGGGGTGTTTGGGGGGTGCTTGGGAATTCGCGTCTCCAGCTGCAAATTCCCAACCTCCCCAAGCACCCGCGCCCTGTATCCGCGAAATACTTCCAAGAGCCTGGGAACGAGGCTGAACGATAGTTTTGAATAGTTGTAACATTTGTGTAAGCGTAGTCTCGCTTTATGCTCTCAAGAGAACATCTCTTCAAACTTTTGATTGTGTCGACGAATTTCTATGTGAAACAAATTATATTATATAAAAATTACATTAGTGTTTTCAGTATTTTATACTAACTCACACGGCAACAGATCATATACGGATACTCGCGCTAAAAATACAGACAACATTTGTTGAAGATGAGTTTTACCTCAATGAGCATAACATATCGCTCACACTCCACTCATGCTCACACTTCAACTCTTCTTGAGTACACCTTACTGGAATGGCTCTCAAGTGTTAGTGTAAGTAAGTTTCAGAATACAGCCGTTAGTGTTTATATAGTAATATTACTCATTGTAGTAGACCACGTTTAAACTAGCATAGGCTAACAGTGGATCTTGTTCAATTACAACACTATTCTAAAATAAATCCTTAAGGAGCAAGCACGCGCAAAAAACACCTCCCCCCTTCCGATTTTGTTAATAATCAACTTTAGCTTCGGGGTCTTCTCGCAACTCGCGATAATTGGTATTATTTCCGACTTTTCCTTGAGTGCAGCCGTACTGGTCTTTGGATCGCGATTTTAGGAGAACGTCTTAAAAATTTTAAGCAGTATGGGCAATTTTCTCAATACAGTCATCTTACTCGCAATTTGTGTGTGTTCAATTGTGGTAAGTTTATAAATTAAGTAAATGCTTTGCATGTATGCGCTTATTTAAATATGTTTATCGGCTTTAATTAATTGTAGGATCTACTTGCCGGCGTCTGTTTTGGCTTGACTGGATTAGACGTCTGTTTTGGTTTGACTGGATTGCTAATCTTATCATTTTGTATTTCATAATTTGTCGAAGATTAGAAAATAAAATATGGCTGTACTCTTACATCAGTGTGAGCGCATGGAATTTGAATTATTTGACCGCGTGTGAAACCCAAGAAGCCGTCCGAAATCAATCTACAATCATAAATTTGTTTATTAATATACTCGCCTTTATAACGAATCTAGACCTTAGAGCGGTACCAAACATGGCCTATAATGGTAGTCGATGTCCATTTCAGTTGTCACGTGTGTCAGTGTGTGAACAGATATGCTCCGCTTTTGAGACCAAACGACTATAGCTCTTGAATGGTATATTCACTATATTGTGGTTTATCAGTGTTCCATCCATAGTCGATCCGAAATTTTCTCACTACATTTATTAATTTTCGTTTCTGTTGCTGTGAATTTAAATTCAAAATATAGCGACCATGAAACTAATTTCGGTATGCTCTTTTTAGCTGTAGTGATTTATTTTCTGCTTATCACCTAGATTATTATCTAGGTGACAAGAGGGAAATTCCCCCAGCTAAAAAGAGCATACTGAAATTAGTATAATTGCCAAGTTTGGCCGCAAAATGTCAAGTACAATCGAACCTCGATGCAGTCGATGCGGCCACCCTCGGGGATAGGCACTGTGGTCGCTTAATAGAGGTGGCCGCTAAATAGAGGTACGCAAATAATCGACTCTGGACGTAGAAAAAAATCTATTCTTAATTATAAATCACGGAATATAATAGTGAATAGACTTTAGAAATATCAGGCAGTAGGTAATAAAGAATTTTCAGGGAGTAAATAAAAGTGGAGGCTATGGGTTGGAAATTCCATGCGAATTTCATTTTACAGGAGATGAATTTGAGATCAATTTGGTAAAGGAAAAGGTTAAAAAGGAGGGATTTAACGCGAAACAATGCCGCCATGCAAACATTGCTTTTGAGGTGTAAAGTGGCATGTGTTATGACATAAGTTTTAAGCATCATATTACAAATAAAGCAAATTAGCTCGACTTTTAGCTGTCGACTCTCCACAATTACCTAGACTTAATCCTGCAGGCTGGCCGCTTATTAAAAGTTAAAATTGATATAAAACATGATTTGGGACTGCTCTTTGGGTGGCCGCGGCCCCTAATAGAGGTGGCCGTTTAATAGAGGGATAGTTAATAGTATTTGTATTACAAAAATTTCGGGACTTCGATATATGGCCGTTCAATAGAAGGTGGCCGCGTAATGGAGGGCCGCTTAATAGAGGTTCGACTGTAATACGGAAAATATAGCAATGCAAAGTAGCCAATTTTGTATACTTTTTTTACCAATTTTGTATACTTTTTTACTACGGCCGGAAGCATTTAACTAATTTAGTTACACACTTCTGCACTTTTCGGAAATTTCCTTTTTGTCGCCTAAATCAAAAGTTGGTCTATTATGCAAAAGGTCCTCGGTCGATCTGTACTCGAGCTTTCCAAAAAAATGCCAAAAACCAAAGTGGATAAAGTATGTCGGGAATGTATTTTGACTGTCGATTTGTAGATGATAGACAAGTACAGTACAAAGCCATAGCCATCGGCATAGTTGTAGACTACATGTACGATGTATAAACGGACGTGGTGACGCATACACGATGTTTAGAAAACACTATAGCCATAGGCGTAGTATACATGCGTCAATACAGAAGCATCATTTCACAAATATCTGCGCCTCTTGCTTTGATGCAAATACGATGACACTGCGACGTCCATGTAGCTACTATTGACAAATCCAGATTAGCTCAGGCAGGATTTTTTCACTAATTCTCAATTCTCAATTATAATGATTATAGGAAGCAGAGAATTATGGTGATTCTATTTCAAATGCCAATCATACCGATAAGTGCTTCAAACACCGACTTTCAAACTTTCCATGTTCAAGCACGGTAAGTTAATTTCCCACTTGTCTCCAACTTTGTATTAGCTTTTGAACGGAGTGATATAACATTCAAGTGGTGGTGCGTGGATGCAATGCCATCTGTTACGATAAGGCTTAATTGCGTTTAGTTATATGCATGTTAAAAAAGTAGAAGATATCACCTGGCATGAAGTGGATAAGTAATTGATGTTTGACATTTTGTGAGATGTATTAATGTAGTACATGTGAGTACATCAATCACTCTCGCAATTATCACTTCTCTGGTTTAATTAATGTAAGTAATCTCCACACAAATATTACATTCACAACCCAGCGTTTTGACACTCCAGACTAGTGTTTTCATCGGGGGCAATCTGATGTTAAAACTCTGAACCTTATATATACTCTCAGCATGACGTCATCTATCAATCAGATGTAAATATTCTTTTAGCAAATAGCTTCCGTCGTCCCTATTTAGGGCACAAGACTCGCATTAATATGCCAGGCTTCCAAACAATGCCTTTGTCCATAACGATGGTTAGTGGTAATGCATTCAGAGTCGTTCCACGCAATGTTATCGTTTGTTTGACACACATGTTCCGCAAAGGTTGATTTATCTAAGTTCGAAGCGGCCTTGAAACGTGTGCCGAACTGACTTTTGTTTCGCCTAGATCATTCTTTAACAAGACGCCAATTCTGGCGGTTACTGCGTCGCGCCAATCGTTGCATGCAACTGTGCCCCATTTCCCGTCAATATTTATTCCTTTAGAAAAATGTTTCTTTCTTAGACCCCGTTTACACTACAGGGTGTATCAAAAAAAAGGGAAACCTTTAGAAATCAAGCTATTGTTAAAATTTGAATGCCTTTTCAATTGCATTTGCACATATGCTGAACCGTAGTGCGCGAAATATTGATGCATACATTAGAAAAAGGAGACCTTTAGAAAATGAATTGACGTTTGTACACAAGATTGTCTGCTCCTGGGAATTTGAAAATAACTTTAACAGCTAGCATAAGCAAAGATAACGACCCAAAAATATTCAAATGACTAAGCAAACTACCAGTACAAAAATGGTTCAACTGACTCCGGAGCAAAGAGTTTTTGTAGTCTTAACTTATACCCAGACTCGCAGTATAGCTGAGGTGCAAAACGCTTTTCGAGAAAGGTTTCGTGATCGCAATCCACCAGTAAAAAGTACAATTTTTAAAAACGTGCGAAAATACTTGAATGAAGCAACGAGTGTAATAATTGAACAGTGTAATGCATTACGAGGGCAGCCTGCCGTCATCAGAAAAGCAGTTCGCGATATGCAGAAGCGTACGATAGTTTGTGTTAAGAGAAATGGAGGCCACGTTGAAGGACATGGTCCATGACATTCAGTTCTTTTGATGTTCAATTTATCAGTAATTTTCAATCCAGATCAAAATGTCAAGTGTCTGTGTCAGATCAAGTTGTAATTCATTCCTGACTCATGTAAACATTTTAATAGCCAGGGTTTGTAAAATGGAATGCTGAGCCATTCCGGATTCAATTTCAATTCTAACTCATGTGAACAGCCCTAATACTCGCACGCAGTGTTAAAAATTAATGGCAAATATTTGTTCATGTTTTGAAGGAACAGCTAAAACAATCTACCATCAGTACCATGCATATTGTTATCGCTTTTGTGCTTAGTCATTTGAATATTTTTGGGTCGTTATTTTTCTTTATGCTATTAAAGTTATTTTCAAATTCCCAGGAGCAGACAATCTTGTGTACAAACGTCAATTCATTTTCTAAAGGTCTCCTTTTTCTAATGTATGCATGCACGTTATCAATATTTCACGCACTACGGTTCAGCATATGTGCAAATGCAATTGAAAAGGCATTCAAATTTTAACAATAACTTGATTTCTAAAGGTCTCCTTTTTTTTGATACAACCTGTAAACAGCAACATGAATCCGGTACTAAAACATTCCGCTTTCGTGATAAATCCGGAAACTTTCGCTCAAGTGTAAACGGGGTCTTAGGGTTTCTAGTAAATAGAGCACTTGGTACAGAATATAGGGGTAAAACTGCATTATTGGTGCTTGGCAGACGTAGCTAACGATATACGTGAATAAGGCTGAGTTTGGAATCATGTACTCTAGGAATCAGTTTGTACTGAAATTCAATAGGATCAGTCTGGCCGTTTTTACCCTACAAAGGAAGGTGCGGTTTGATTAAAAATTGGCATAGAATGGCATACAAGGCTTTCATTGCACACAAGGCTTTCATGGCATACAAGGTTCCTGCAATTAATGGCATACAAGGCTTTCATGATTCATGTGATCGTTGTCTGTAAACCCGTTTTAGTGTAGGTTTACCACGATCAGTGTGTGCTAGTGTATGTAGAGTGAGCATATGAAACAAGACAAGACGAGAATCCAGCATTATGATTACCTGTACGTATTTTCTCGAACGACAGACGTCTAGACTTCCTGCGCTATCGGCCATGCACAGCGACTCGTGTACGTGTTATTTTATATGACGTGTATCGTGCATGCAGTTTCCTGCTTTTGGTTCGCACGACCCGAGTTCGAATCCCGGCGACAACAAACTTTTTCAATTTTTGTTTCAGTAAAATATCTCTTTTGTGGGGGTTACTAGGCTTAGATTACTATTTGAAGTGTGTTTAGCACGAAAATATTTCGATACGAAATCAGACGAGTTCAAAATACGAGTATCTTATTTGGCCTGCGCGGCCAGGAAGACCGGGTCGAAAACGTAAAAAACACGAAAAAAAAACAGCAAAACACCGACGGCAATTTTAGACTGCGTTTGCGCAGTGCGCAACGCAGTAACAATCACCACATGGTTTAGAGTATGCAGCATGAGTTTTCTGTTTAGTCGCTACCCGATCCTTGGGTTTGCCGAAAATATGTACCAATGTCTGAAAGGGTTTTAAGGCAATTTGATACCACATTTATTCAGGATCCTCCTGATTATTTCTGCAACTCCTTGAATATAGGGGACAACTGCAAAGCCCGTTTTTGAAGAATCACCCGCTGAGGAATTACATTTAGTTGCTGCAGGAGCTTTTAAAGAATCATTTACAAACAACACGATTAGGCTAGATGTTAACGATTCAGCTCTTTGAAAGTTTTTGCAACAGACTTAAGGCGGCGCACACTAGAGCTATGTGCTTAGCAAAAAGTCGTTCGTGGCCATTGGCGTAAGCCAGTTGCTCTCGTGTGCGGGCGACCTTTCCGGCGACTTTAAGCTATGACTTTAAACTGAAAGCTATCTGCTTATGAATTGTCTTAACAGCGCATGCGTAATATACGAGTAAGTAAACATCCAACATAGCGGTGCAAACAAAGCAAAATGAATTGGTGGCTGAGGCCATATTGGAAGACAAAATGGTTGATCTTTTGCCAGAATACAGGTGTTTATACGATGTGAATTCGACAGATTTTAGAAACAGAGAGAAACGGGAATGCGCTATTTCAGAAATAGCTAGTAAGCTTTCTCAAACAGGAAATATAATTAATAGCACTTGGATAACGGTGTTTAGTCTTGTCCGACGCAACAGCAAAAAAACCAACACCTCTTCGTCTTCTCTTTCATCCATAATTTTGTTTTTGCAATCTGCACGCCATGCATCTTGAATGTTTACTTTCTTATATTACGAATGCGCTGTTAAGACAATCCATAAGCAGATAGCTTTCAGTTTGCCGCACACGGAAAGATTTCGGCACGCGAGGCAGAAATTATTAAACATGCTAGATATTTGCCGTAAATGGCACGAATGACCAAAGTCGCCGGAAAAGTCGCCCGCACACGAGAGCAACTGGCTTACGCCAATGGCCACGAATGACTTTTTGCTAAGCACATAGCTCTAGTGTGCGCCGGCCTTTAGAGTTTCACCTCTAATAAATTCCGCGAGATGAGAGGAGATTTTTGCTGTGTAGACAGTATTCTCAACGCTCAGAGACAATATTCCAGCCAAATACCTCGAAAGATTATAAGTCGGAGAATTCGCAAAGGACACCATAGGTCGCAAAAGGATTCTCGAGTTATAAAACTTCGGTAAGGCATAGAATCGGGACATCCGAGATAACCCATCACTACTACGCAACAATTTGTACGTGACCTCGATAATTTTGTTGGCTTTCTTTAAGAGTAATAGGCGTTTGTCCAATTCTCCTTCAGTCTTACCATTTTAATCAGGACACTATAGGTTTTTTGTCATTGATTTTTGTCCAGCCATTTCCTTTCCATCTCCGTTAGCTCCTTAGTAGAGAGAAGTCTGGTGGCTTGTGTCCCAACAAACGTAACTTTTTGTCATGTTTCTCTTTCTGTTTGAGGAATAGTATGCGCTCCTTAGAACGACAAAACTCTTCACCCTGACATAACTTGCATGTCTGGATCAACAGTCGTCTGTCAAGTTTAACTGCCGCAGCCAAAAATATGCATGCTGTATAGGCGGGTGCAAGCTCTTATATTTATCTACTCAAATGCTATTATACTATGTGAAGCAGTAAGGAGTAAGTGAGTACTAAGAAAGAGAGTGGACTCACGGAGTAAAAATCGTGTGAACGTTAATTGAAAGAAGCTCAAAATACTACAAGAACAGACGAAGTCTTACACGACAAAAAGTCAGCGAATATCCGAGGCAAGAACCGATCCAGAAGCAAACATTAACGAACATTAGTTCATTCGTTTTATGAACATTATAAAGACATCCAAGGCCATGATAATTAAGAATTAAAAAACGAGTCGCGTGCCTTTATGGTGTAATAATGCACGATGGGGGAATGTTGGGAGAATACGAGAGAAGCTTGTAAAACACGAGGCGTAGCCGAGTGTTTTACAAGCTTCTCGAGTATTCTTCCAACATTTCCCCGAGTGCATTATTACACCATAAAGGCACGCGACGAGCTTTTTTAATTCTTTTATAATATAAGAAGAAATTTTAGGGCAACAACAAAATTTATTTATTTGATCAATAATGAAATTCTCCTTACATGTTATTTAAGATGTTGCTTAGCAGCAAAAACTTCAAAAGCCAGAAGCGTGCATTATGGCCTCACAATGCACGCGCGGTAGCCAATCAAATTGCTCGTTATATCATACTTCTGTCATAATTACAGTTTATAACCTAATGGTACCTAGTAATCTTGCGCTTAATTTTCAGCCAAACAGCACTCAGAACTGAAGTTTGTCAAATTAGAAATCGATTTTACATTGCATAACCAATCTTATTATTCTTTATGAACCAGCTGTTCAAATTTTGTGATTATGTTTAGTTAAATTATAGCTCTAACATATATTTAAAAGTTTATTTTATGATACTAAGTTTTATGAACTGAAAAATTTATTATTTTTCAAACCTATACCTAGTTCTTACCGGCCATTTCAGATTACTATGTTTACATCTGGATAAAGTGACAAAACTGGGGTGGGAAAATTGGGATGCATGAGTTTTGCTGATTACATTGTATTATTTATAGTGATTGTCTTAATTAAGACCTTTTTTCTAATTCTGACGCATTTTCCATTTGGACTAAGGGAAAAATCATTGGAATCGAGTTATATTGAATTCCGTTTGTCAAACTTCTGTTGTAAATCCATCCTGTTTACAATCTGCTTTTCCGACAGAATAGATAGTGTATGTTTATAATACATGCATGCATCTCCAGAGTTTTTGTTCATTCATTCCTTTCATATTTTTCTAGATTATGGGAAACCTTCTCCTTATTGTTTTCTATGGTGTAATATTGATTGTTGCTGCAAAATTGATTTCAGGTACTTATTTTGTACTATAAATGGAGTAAATAATGCTTAAAAAATAATTAATTAGGAATAAAGGAGTTTTTATGCATTTCATTTAGAACAGATTATCTCAATTGTTTTGGGTAAAATAACCATGGCGGTCAACATGGCATATGTGCCAAAATCTGAATCCGGGACGAAAGTCCTGAAAATGACCACACCCAGAAATGGCATCCTCGACATAGCTTTAAATCTTGAATTATCAAAGCTACAGTCTCTCTGAATTGTTTATATGGTTCAGAATGGTTGCTTTTAGGGGTGGTCACTGGAGGGGGAAATTAGCCTAAGTTTCATAGTCAACTGCTAATTATACATAAAATTACAGACTCACCTGGCAAAGTTTAATTTTCTAAATTCCAATCATTGCGCGGTGTTTTGGTATAATCTATACTTCTGTAATTCTTCATAAAGGTCTTATGAATTTAAAAATTAGACCAGACTGACCAGTAAGGTGAAGTTTGATTTGAATTCTACAAGTCATCAGATTTCAAAGTCAAACCTGAATACATTGTAGGGTGGAGAATTGGGGTGAGAATAAAAAGGTGAGACGGGTTGGGGGTAAAGCTCCTCCACTCCCCGGTGATGATTGTAGAATTGAAATCAAACTTCACCTTACAGGTAAGTCTCGTTAAATTTTTTAATTCTAGTACGTCATTAGCTAGGGTCGTGTCAGAGTAGTACGAGATTTCACAATGAACAATGAAGTCAGTTTTTATGTTACAAAGTAACAAACACAACAATGAGTAGCCAACCTTTATTGTATATAAGTCTATCCAAACATTACTCTATATATAATACAAAGGTGTCTTAATTATTTGCACTTATGGCAGATCCCAGATTAAAAGAAGACGTAATAGGCTTTTTAACGAAACGTGTTGGCATTTGACCAGCCAGCTGATTCCAATACCTGAGATGCCGATCTGGAACTATGACTGCCGAATTCTTTTGTGTGAATACCCGCAGAGGATAGACTGATAGTAACGTTTTGTACCAAAGTGAGATAGTTTCGCGTGACACTGCTTTGTGAGGCTTGATCAAGAGCTTGATGCAGTTGGGACTTCGGAATCGCTTTGTCCGTTAAAGATACTTCTTGCGGTGTGTTATGATGCACAGGGATGGTTCATCTGGATACGCTTCAAACGTAAGAGGTTCTATATGGTGTCCCGCCCGCGTTTGTTTAACTTCCTCCCGAATAACTGATTCACATTTATCGGTTGGTGTCTAGATTTAGGAGGTACTAATTGTTTGACATCGCTGTCCGCTAAGAAGTAACAGTGGAAATGTTACTTGGATAGTAAGGTTCTTTAATGTCAGTTCGTTTACCATTGGTTGCGTTCTGGAATGATTAAAAACAATATTCACGTCCCAAAGAGATTTATATCGCGGGAAGGAAGGTCTCAGTTCGAAAACACCTTTCATGAACCGTTTTACCAGAGAGTTTGACCAAAGGGGATCGTATTATTGTTTGTTTGACTAAGTGCAGACAAGGCACTGCATGCAGAATTTATAGCGGAGTAAAACAAACCGGAATGATAGGGATCTGTGAGGAAGTCTACAGTGTTAGTGATTGAAGGGTCAAAAAATTCAAAACTTGAAGTGCTACAAAATTGGCCCCATTTGTTTATGTCTGTTTGGTTATTGGGACTTTGCCCCTTTCCATGTCAGATCTTCAGTTCTATACTTTTTGGCAAGTGAGAGCAGCTGGACGTTTAAGGAGTGTCTGCAATTGTGGGCAAATCGGAGGGGGTTATTAGAAGTGGTACAATGAGTGGATACCAGGGTTGAGTTGCCAGTTTGGAATTACCAGGATGCCCATGGCTTTTTCCTGCATAATCTTTTGAACTGTGTGCCAAATGCAGCTAAACGGGGGGAAGCAGTAGAAATTTAGCGTGCTCAGGAAATAGAGAAAGCATCAATGTGTATTGCTTCGGGGTCAGACCGATATGTGTAGTAATTCGGAAACTGTTTGATTATTCGAGATGCAAATAAATCCATTTCTGGTGTAAAGGCGAATCTATTTATTGCTGATTGGAAATGACATGGATTTAACATCCATTCAGCATCACGATAAATATTGCGCGATTATCATTGTCAGCATTGATGTTATCTAACCCAGTTAGGCAGAAATCCCAAATTTCAATGGAAATTCTATTCAGTACCTCATTGAGGCTAGAACCCATGTACCTCATTGTGGCTAGAACCCAAACACGGCAGTACTGTTGTCCAGCTTGAGTTTAACATGTTTTCCCGTTAGCTTTTAGACAAATGACTTCAAGCCAAAAAAGCTGGTTTCTTTTCAGTTTTCAAATACGTTGATGTGGAAGTCATGCATCAATGAATGATAATGAGACTTTTCAATGTGAGGTTGCCAATACTGTTTTGAAAAGTTTGGTAACGTTTCTTGGGCAGGATGAGAGGCCATTCGGGAAAGTAGTAAATTTAAGCAAAGTACGTTTGTACGAAAATTTTTTAAAAATTTGATAATCAGGATGGATAGGTACACTATAGTACGCATCTTTCAAGTCTAGCGAGGCCATCCAACAACTTTTGTTATGAGTGTGAATATTATTCATTTAAAGTTTTCTAGTTTTCTACGGACTCGTTGAGTTTCTTAAGGATTTTTTTTGGAGTGATAAAGATAGGGAAAATAAATTCGATTGGATCGGAGTCACAAGGGACAATGACTTGTACTGGGCACATGCCATTAAACGAAATTTCAGTCCCTGAAACTATTGCTAAAATGTCAAGGTCAGTGGTAAGTTTTTCCTATTCCCTGCAAAATTTCGAAATTTAAAATGTTGTTAATAAATTCTTTAAATGTGTTTATCTTTTGTTATAAGCAGTCTAATTCTTTTTTATTTTTTTCTGATTCTGGTAATTGTGATGTAGAGGGTACTGTGCCCTCCTCCTCTAGGATAAAAAAGGCCTGCTTGTCTTTCGCCACCAAACACGAAAGGGCCGGCTTGAATTTCTGCCATATTTCCGGATTAACTTTCGGCACATACATTCCCTCACAATTTTCACTTGGCCGTTGATATTTGCTAGGAATTTCCTTTAGTTTAGGGCAGTATAGCTTCCTTCTTGTTTCGGATCAGATTTTCTTCTGATGTAGTGGATTTGAAAAGAGATCTTCCGAAGAGACTTCAAAACGCGACTTCCGTTCACGACAAGGCGTATACAACTGACTATATCGCGAATGGGTATGCTCTCTCGCACAACTCTGAAATGACCCTAGCTTATGACGTAGTAGAATTAAGCTTAATTTACCCACTTGACAAGGACGTTAAAATACTCGCAGCCGATCAGTATGCATGTAAATGCCCATATAGATCGGCCGCCCGTATTTTATTAATTATAGTAATTATCATAAATTATCATAAAGTAATATAATAATAATGATCCGATATGCATGATCCAGTAAATCTTGTCTATGTCTAGTCTAGTCGATATCAGATATATCTCGACAGAGCTAAGTAAATACATTTGGTCCCTAAAGGATAATAACATCAGATACGCTATATATATATTGGAAAATAATGGCTCGTGCAAGCTCGTATTCAAATATCGGGAAAAAATGTAATTTATGCATAATGGAAAAGTACTTCATTATTTGTAAACCCGAGTATTGTACTCATAACAAAAGAAACGAACTGACTAGTGCATGCCGGCATGCAAATAAGTTTTTAATTAAGAATGGATAGGTATCACACCACTATGAACGATCGGTACACGGGATATTCCAATTCAATCTGTACACGCACCTGAAGAGAGAGGAGCTTTAATAGGCCTCTCGAAACAGAACTGTAGTGCTTTAAATTTTTAATGAACAATTTTTAGGTTTTAATCTCCAATTCATTTCAAATATATATATATATATATATATATATATATATATATATATATATATATATATATATATATATACGTATATATATACAGGGTGAGTCAGAAAAAAGTCCCCTCTATTGAAATCAAGCCTTTGTTAGAATCTGATTGCCTTAATATTATGATAAACCCAATTGAAAGCAAGACGCTTTATTTGAATGCCTCAACCTAATAACTATGCTATTTACACACTACTGCGTTGATCATGCATTCAAATCAACAAAGGCTTCATTTCAATAGGGGGGACTTTTTTTTGACTCACCCTGTTATATATATATATATATATATATATATATATATATATATATATATATAAAGATAAAATAAAATAAACTTGGTTTACTTCATAAGATTTTATTCACTACAAACTTGTTTCGTATGACAAGCAACGCTTGCCACACTCATCAGGTGAATTTAAATGTCGCGCTATGTTGTTGCCAAGGTTATATATACTATATACATGTTTGACGTAAAACGGAAAGCTATAGTGTTAAATTACATATAAATATATACAGATTATATCAAGTAATATTGCTTAAGAGAAATTTGTTTCTATGCCTGCATTTCGATAACAGTTCATTTCTTGAGTTTAAAGAACAAAGTTCAGGGTGGTAAATTATGATAAATTTTTCATGTGTACAAAGGCTGCAGCGTTTTGTTGTGTTGTTATAGCTCTTGCATTGTTTAATAATACGCCAGTCTATAGAGTACTTAACCTTTGCCTCTTTAAGTTGCCAGATGTATTTGCTCAGTTCTGTCGCATTTCTATACTTGCTTAATCTAAATGAACTAGTGTGGCAATTATATCTTGTTTTGAATTTCCCTTCTGTATGTCCGACATAAGATTCCTTTTGATTCGTATCGTTCCTAACAACCGTTGCTTGGTATACTACGCTGGATGTTAAACATGTATATAGTATATATAACCTTGGCAACAACATAGCGCGACATTTAAATTCACCTGATGAGTGTGGCAAGCGTTGCTTGTCATACGAAACAATTTTGTAGTGAATAAAATCTTATGAAGTAAACCAAGTTTATTTTATTTTATCTTTATACTAGCTCTATACTTTGGTATATCGAGCACTCTACTCATATATGATTCTAAATACATATTTGATATATATATATATATATATATATATATATATGCCCTTTTTTTGTCTTGCTAGACGGTGCCGAGTTGTTGTTAGATCTAGGATTACATGCAGGAATCATTGGTAAAGAACTTTCACTACTCGTCTGATATAGATATTCATAAAGCTATTGAATGCTCCATCTTTTGATAGTATATAATTATGTTTCACAATTATTATAATTTATATGGAAGATTTTGCATACACCCGCTTATCATAGGAGTAATATGATATTGTTAGTACAGTTAAGGTCCAGACTACCCAGTAACTTGGTATGCTCGTGCGTTGTGTATGCATCCATATTACATCTTACTTATCATATAATTTGACAATCTTGGCGAAAAAACAATATATAGGTGCGAACTGCGATGTTTGGAAAATTTTTCATTGATACATCTTAACTTCATGTAGTTATGCCAGCCAATGTTCCGAATATGATTCAAGACGATCACGTGAAGGAAAAGGAAAAAACTATAACTGAATGATAACAGTATATAATGAATCAAATAAATTATGAATACAATCTAAGCAATTGAAGACACCCATTTACATGTTACGACTTTGTAACTCACGACTTTTCAC
This sequence comes from Dendronephthya gigantea, assembly GCF_004324835.1. Taxonomy (NCBI): domain Eukaryota; kingdom Metazoa; phylum Cnidaria; class Anthozoa; order Malacalcyonacea; family Nephtheidae; genus Dendronephthya; species Dendronephthya gigantea. Next base: position 178,136 of record NW_021163266.1, on the reverse strand, counting down.
GAAATCTTAAGGTTCTTTTTAACATAAAGTAATCTTTTATCACGTCTTATTAATTAATTTCTTCGTGTACCAATTGTCTCTTAGAGTGCGTGATGCAAAGGTGTTTTTCTCCCAGGAAATAGAACTTTAATTTAATTTTAGGAGGTATCGTTCTGCCTTTGCTTGGAGTTGTACCGGATGCTGCTATTATTGTCGTTTCTGGTTTGAAACCAGACGCACAATATCAGATCTCTGTTGGCATGGGGTAAGAACGGTATAGCTACTATAATTCTCTGCATGCATGCATGCATTCAATACGAACAATTAGAGTAATCTTTCCTGAAACCTTGATACCAATCTGTTAGGTTCGTTTTACTAATGAAATAGCTACTAATAAGTAGTATAGCCCTATACGAAGAAGGTCCTAATGCGAATGAAGAAGACAAGATACTCTAATTCATTTTAAAAGAAATGAATAACGCAAAAAAACCCGAATATGATTATTCCCCCCCTGAAATGCCATTAAAATATGGCTTAGCAGCGGAGAAGTTACGCCACATATATAGATACAAAGGATGTTATACTTATCAATAATCTATTAGTGCAGTTTTGAAAAAGGCTACCATATCATTTTTACTTTTTTTAGGACTCTAGCTGGCAGCACGATAATGTTGTTGACGCTTTCGTGGGGCGGGAGTTTGTTCATCGGGAGATGTGACTTGGATAGCAATGGTGAAGCAATTGAAGGAACTGGAAAAGGAATTAATTGTTTGAAGCAGGTAATCTAGCGTATTTTGAAATTATACCACTCGTGTGAAGAGCATGTAGAGTATTGCAGCCAGGAAGCAGCTTCATAATTTGTACTTCTTTTAACAGCCTCGCAGTTAATATTTTCTTCTGAAAGATATCTTTTTATTTCAGGGCGTTACTCTCCTTCCTTCTGTGCAGAAATCCTCAAACATTATGCTTATTACATCACTTCTTTATCTGTAAGTTTGAGTTATCCAATCACTGTTTCAAAACTTAAATGTGATCTTGACCAGTGTCGCTGTTAAAGTGTTTTCACTATTGTTTCATAAACTTTTGATATAAGGGCCGCATTCTATGACAGCCGGTTTCGTTGCTTTTCTTTGGCACAAGTTAAAACACGCAGTGGCGTAGCCAGCCCGATAATTTAGTAAAGCTATGCTAATTTTTGGTTAAAACAATGAATTTCCAAAGAAATGAATAATGAGAATAACATAGAATTTGCATAGCATGACTAAATCGTCAGTCTGGCTACCCCACTGAAAACACGATGGAGAATTAAGATTAATCTTTATATCTCCAATATATTTTTGTTGATCATAGCAAGAAAAATGATTGGTTCATTGTGATTTTGTCCATCAATTGGAAATTTTCTCAGCATAATATACCATCTTGCTTTACCAAGGCCAAGTTGTTCAGGAATACCATCAATGACCCGATTTATACTAGAGACGGATGACCATCTGGACCCCCTCCCATCGTAATGCGTGTAGCCCACGCGAGACGTAGGAAACTGTTGGATTATGTCTTAGATATTCGTGGACTCCACGCGTGAGCGGAATTATGTTGCGTGTGTAAGAAGTAGTGCATACAATGCAATATAATGAAGCGTAAGTCCGCATGATGGCATGTTTGTTCGATAAAATGTATGAACAATCACGCCACCAGTGTGACACCACCAACAAAAATTATTTTTAACAACCTACAAGCATCGTTAAGCTTCAAGGAGTGAATGGGAGTAAATGTGCGTTTTATTCGAGTTGTGTACTTTGCCAATGCATTATATATTTTATCATACCCTATTCATTGCCTCTTGCAGTGTGGTTCAAAGTGCGGACTGGCATTGGGGTCCCAAGAAATATCCTCCCCATGATCCACCTCAACCAAAGTATGTGAAAGATTCTGCGTTGGCGACTGTCATTTTGTGTGCCATATCTTTTGTTGCCTACCTTGCTTTTCTGGTAAGTGGTAATTTTACACACGTTCGAAAATGTTATGGGACATAGATTTTTAAAATACGAAGAGGACAAAATGTTCAAGTAATACGACGACAGAAGTGTATATATATAGAGAGAGATAGTAGTATCGGGTTCGATTCGAAGTCATGTAGGTAGAGTGCTCAATAACGTGTTATAGAATGTTATACTGTAAGAATAATGAAAAACTGGTTTATTTCATAAAAACTTTTATTACGACAAATTTGTTTCGTGTGGTAACAGTGGCAGGTCTAGGGGTGTGCAGAAAAAATTACCACAGTTTAAAATCGGAATCGCAATGTTAAATTTTAATACAAAAATGCATTACTTTCCCGTAATGGACCGGCACTTCCCCGTAATGGACTGGCAGTAGATGCGATCCATTACGAGAGGAAAAACAGAGAAATTCTGAATGAAAAAGGCACACATAAATGCACCAGAGAAAAATTAATTGCTTTTGAAATTTAACATCTCCAGACGGTTTAGGTAACCTAGATAATTCAATATTTTGTTTTTGTTTTTATCAAATGCGTACCAGGCTACTAATACGAATTCATGCATTTCTTGTTTGTTTAAAGTGCAAATACATCCCTTATGCCATATAATAAACTTTTTTTTAACCTTGCTTGCTCGGTCTTCACCGAGAAATATCAGCCCCGATCTTTTTGTACAAACCTCGCTCTTTGAGCTCGGTCTGTTCAAAAAGACCTCGGTCCGATATTTTTCGGTAAAGACCTCGCGCTCGGTTAATAAGAAGTTATTATTTTTATTTAGTATTCGGCATATTTTTTTGTTATTTTAATGAATATTTTTCAATGCTAACATTAATTTAGTTTATGTTCGCTATATTTTTTTAAATGAGCTAATGTGTTGTACAATGTCTTGCCTGGCTTTTATACAAAACTCTGTTAGTGTCAGTCTCAGATTTAAAACAACTTTCCGTGGCAAGCCTAGCCAATATTCATTTTGAAAATGGAAAGATTTATTTCTTTTGACGGTTTCGCAACAAATATATACTTGAGAAAATACGAAGACAAGGTGCTTAAGGTGCTAAAACACTGTCGAAACGTTCCCTTACTGGCCTGGCAGTAAACGCGATTTCCTGAGCTCTTGAGGAAAAAGACTTTCCATTGAGGGTGTCATACGATGATAAACAATCGCCTGGACGCTAGAATTTCCTAAGAAAACAATAACAAACAATAAACTTCTAAATAGCAGCTATATTTTTACCCCCACTGCTTGTTTTTAATGCGCGCGAGGCAGAACAGTATGGATTTCTATCTGACCAGGTAGATTTCCGACTCAGATCACCTGGATTGTAATGTTAGTCTCTTGAGCGGTTTATTTGTCGACCATAACGAGACGTTTCACAATTCAGGATACTAAATATGAATTTTAAAGTTTGCTACTCGTAACCACTCGTATGATTTTTGCATCAATTCCACTCCCATTCGTTCTACTACCATCATCAATGGTACTGCAGTACAATTAATGATTTTACCAAAATTAACAAAATGGCGGAAAGTTTTTTCATACAAATTAAACAACCCTGGAGGAATACTGCCAAAAGTACAAAATAATGGATAAAAGTCTGGAAGTTAGGGCAGTGTTTTACATTAAATTATCGTGTTTACGCCTGAAAAGTTGGCGATGAAACGCTATACGGTTTTCCACCAAAATCGCAGCTGATTGGTCAATTCAAGTTTTCCTTAGCAATAGGGTAGCAACGGAACCAGCAGTGAAAATTGAGTATTATTTATCGTTGTCATATTGTGTAAAAAATCACTTTTGTGCATTTCCTTGGATGTTTTCTACTAAAAAACCTAAATTTATCTATTTTTCACCATGCAAAATTAGGCACTGGCACTTCATTCATTTAAATCTGCCACTTCAAAATGAGTCTAAGTGATGTATATGATCATTTCCTAATTTTTAAGCCAATGCGCTATTATCAGTATTGCATGTGTTTTATCGTGTACGCCCGTTTGCACTTGCAATTTTTGCTGCGATTTAATGTGCAATTTTCTCCATTTCATGGATACTAATGAGTGAGTAGGTTACGGATGCACTAGTATGGACACTTATACATTACACCATTCGTAACCTTTTGCTTTTTGATGATAGATCGCACCGAAAATCGCAGCAGAAATTGCAAGTGTAAACGGGCCTTACTCAGGTCGTTAATTCACGTCTGCGCGCCGAAAGTCCCCAAATATGTCATTGCGAAGAAATAAAAAAAATATTACTAAAGTGAAGTATTTTCAAATTTGTCATCTTAGATCCGCAAAACAGTTGAAGTGGAATCATTGACACCCGCACAGAAGGAGTAAGTACATGCTTGGTGATCTATTATAAGAAATGGACAAGTTACGGGTGTCTTTTCGACTAATCGAGGTTGGTCGAGGGTTATCCTTATATGTAGTAATGTACTGTATTTTTTTTTCACTTTACCTCTTATTGTCAACTGTATTTTTTCACTTTACCTCTTATTGTCAACGGCTTCGCAATGAAAGATCGTCAATATTTGTCGAAACTTTTACAAAAAGTGGTGGAACGACGTGTCTATAACGATAATATATCAAAACTCCGTGACAGAGCTGTATATAAAATAGTCACTGTAAAAAGCTAAATGGCCACGGTATGAAAATTTCTCTTAAACGTGCCGGAAACGGCACCCGGAGAAGTGTCGTGTGCCCTTATCCGAGGAATATTTACAATGATAGCCCATGCAAAATTCAAATTCAAATTTCGAATTGATTGCTATATAATTACTTAATTTAAGTAAGTTTTTCATGAGGCAATGATTTGCACGAGTTCCTTTAGAAAGAGTGCAATTTATTAAATTATTTAAAATGACCAGTTTATAACTATAACTCAATAACCAAATTATTGGGCGTTGATGGTTTCCCTTAGTAACGAAAGAAAATAGTAACGTCAGCCTCTTTTTGATTTTCTGTTTCCACACTACAGGGTAAGTAAAAAAAACTGACACCTTTCAAATTCAAATTAGCTGCTATGTGTCTGTAATCGGCTGTAATTACAGAAGTTGCCTAATATCTCATGGGTAGACGAAGCATATCAAATAAGTGAACCCATTAATTAACCTTGAACATAAAGTTGGGAGTTAAAATGCATTCTAAGCTATGTAAAAAAGAACGTTGAATTAGTTCAATTGGTTTAAACACTTTCGCATTAACTAACCACGTCTTGTTGATTGTACACAATGGGAATTGTCAAATTCCAGCCATAAGTTTGCGGCTAATTTGAATTTCAAAGGTGTCAGTTTTTTTTTACTTGTCAAATTCCAGCCATAAGTTTGCGGCTAATTTGAATTTCAAAGGTGTCAGTTTTTTTTTACTCACCCTGTATATCACCAAAAATCGAATTGCTCTTAACCACTGATCTATTCTAGCATTGGTCAGTGCTCGTATCTGATTTTTATCATCCTAAAAACCTACGAGGCATTACAACAGTTTTTAAAACGAGGATATATTTGATCTGGCAATAATAGCAAGATTTAATTACTTTCATAACATAAAAGGGTATTGCCAACGAAATATCGTAACCGAACTTAAAGCTGATCGCCATCTTGGATAAATTTATTAATGATAACGTATGGTTTTGATGACGCCACAAGCGGGGTTAACCTACTCCAAATGCTATAAATTTCTTTAGAAAACCTGCTATATTTTGGGCTTCGGTGTCCAATAATTGTCTTGATAAAAAACTAGCATGACCCAGGTTTTGACATAACATACATTTATCCTTCAAACTAAGATGGCGGTCAACTCACTAATTTCGGCCTAAATATTAAAAATACCTCACTTTTTAATACCTCTTTGGAACGACAATGGAAATATTTTGAAACTGTAGGCAGATTGATATCAAAACAAGACAGCCTTCCGAGATAGATCCTATTGTTACTAAAGAATCCCGAACGAGTTGGAAGAGGTAACGACACAGAATCCTTTCAAAAAATAGGAATATACATTCAGCTGTATAATAATGAATTGTTGCTTGTTGTGATTTTGATCAAAACCACTGTACACTAGTCGAGTGCTCCAGTTTTTTTTTACACGTAATTAATTGCATACTATTCATTGTGGAAGGACTCAATTCCCTCGAGGATAGTTCTGTTAATTTGAGTGGAATGCATACGCTTACGCAGTATATATTCAGTTTTGGATTATTAAAAACGCTCATTCTCGTAGAAGTTGACTAATCTATAACTTGTTCATTAATAGGCCACGGATAAAGAGAGGAGCAAAGTAGTTGTTGCACTCAAATGTTTCTTCATGCTGTGTGGTGGTGTTGCCATGGTAAGTGTAAGATATGACACCAACCTATTTCTAACTCAAAGATAGTATTTGTTGCTTTTTGTCACTCTCATATTATATGAGTTACTATTGTTTTGTATTATTTTTATTCCACGTTGTATTTCCAATATTTTTTATGTTTACTTTTTTGCTAGGTGACGATATTCTCTGATCCGATGTGCGATGTTCTCAGTGGTATAACGAATAAAGCCAATGGTGACAATGGGGGCAGCTACATCAACATAAGTCGTATGTATCCACACCATCTGTACTGTATATGTAAATAATGGTGGTATTGTCTTCAACCACTTCACACTAAACTTTATTTTCACCAAGTTTCAAACATACCCTACATCTTTTTTATAACGCACTCAAGTAAGTGGTCTTGTTTTCAGTCGTATTAGTGTCCTGTCGTCTCTTTCCTGAACGACACGTCAGGATCGTCTTTTAGTAGCCATCCATCATGCACGTTTGCAGAAAATAAGACCATGAGGGACTAGAGTCACCTTGGCCATCCTGTTAGGAAACTTACCCCCCTCTTTTTCCTATTGAAGTCATCGCAGGCATAAAAAATCGCTCCTCGTAAAGTCGCATCACAATGCCTTATTCGTTAGCTTGTACCGCACCATTTGCAGGAATACCGCGATAATTAATACCAGAAAAGTTAGACTTCAAGAGGTGATTAAACATACAATAATAACATTTTGGAAACAAATATTTATTTCAACCTAAAAAAAGATCATGATATTTTCCATTTATCCTTTACTTATTTTAACTGGACCTGTAACGACAATTCATATATAATATATATATATATATATATAATATATATATAATATATATATATATAATATATATATATATACACCGTTTGCAAAAACGTTGGCCACAGATAGATATATAGATGGATACTCGAAATCTAATTAGAATTGCATATGTTGTGTAATATGATTGATATCCAATGCAAATGTCATCATATGCAATTCTAATTAGACTTCGAGTATCTATCTATCTATCTATCTGCGGCCAACGTTTTTGCAAATGGGTGATATATAATTATATATATATTATTATATATATATATATAATCAGTATGAAGATAACAAGTATCGAGTTCGAAATCATGTAGGTATAGAGTGCTCAATACCGTATGGTAGAGCGGTTAATAACAAGAATGACAAACTGGTTTATTCCATTAAAACTTTATTACTACAAATTTGTTTCGTATGGCAAGCAAAGCTTACCACACTCGTCAGGTAACAACTGATCGCGTTTATGAGCGCTATGAAATATTATATGCTTAATTCAGGCCTGTTGTGATAGTTCGTTGTGCGGTCGGTAACGTATCGGATTGCTGTCATTTGCTATACAATAAGTGTTTTTTTCTGTGTCTACAGTTTGATACTAGTTCGTTCTTTCTGTTAAGTGTACAAAGCTCCGGATAACAAATAATTATAAACTTCTCATACAAGCATAAATTACATCGCTTAGTTATACTAGAATACGGTTTACATCGTTTTAAAATTTTCCATTGGATGAGTGTTGTACATCAGAGTCTTTTAGTGACCATACATATTTACTAAGTTCGGTAGCTTTACGAAGCTTCGGGTTGACAAAAGAGCTTTTGTGGTTTGCAAGACGCTTTTTGAATTTGTTTTCAGTAAGGCCAACGTATGTTTCTTTGTTTTGATTGTCTTCGCGGGTAACAGTGGCTTGGTAAATCACGCTTTCAACTTGGCATTTTTGCTCGAGGGGGCAATTAGCAGTTTGGCGGCAGTTGCAGTTGTTCACTGTGCTTGCTTCATTTAGGCTGGATTGCTTGCTAAGTATGGCTTTATTATGGGACGTGATTATGGCGTTGATGTTGGGCATGCAGCTGTAGCTTAGTTTGATGGTGTTTCTGTTGAAGATCTTGTGTAGCGGGTGGCTGCGCGGGAAGCACTCGTCTATAATTCTTAAAAACTTGTGGCCGATATTGGTGGCGACGTTGCAGCTATACGGAGGGTTGAACCAGATGATTTTTCTGGTTCTCTTCCGTTTTTCCTTATTTGCTGGTCTTGTGTTGAATGTGAGTATGTGGTCATATCCGCTCTTTGCTAGCGCTTCTTGGTACGGTAGCTTAGCGGAGTCGAACGCCTTCTCATCGGAGGAAATGGCCGATAATCTTCGGTCAATGGATTCGGGAAGAGTTCTAAGGATTGGTGGGGGGTGGTTACTGCATCGGTTAATATACTGGGGGACGTTGCCTGGTTTCATGAACGGTTTGTAAGTTCCTGTTCGTAAATCAAAAGTGATATCTAAGAAATCAACGATCTTTTTGTTGGCTTCAATAACTTCAGGTTGTGGTCGTTGAATATCTTACATATCTCCTTTTTGATTTTCTCTATTTTCCTCGGTGATTCGTTGAATGCTCCCAACCCGTCGTCTCTGTATAATCCCAGTTTCTGTCGGTGTTCCTGCTTGATTTTTGACAAAAGAAAGGCTCCAACGAGTTCACACGTTTCTGCTCCATCGAATGAGCCCATAGTAACGTCGAACTGCGAGTTGGTTTCTTTCTTGCACCACGCTTCCTTCTCGTTAAACAGTAGTGATCTCTTTGCTTGAATAATGATGTGTTTCTCATCGTTCGATATTTCGTCAAACTGCGCGGCAAATTCGAGGGCGTCGATTAGCAATTGTTCGGAAATAGATGGATAGAAATCCACAACATCGAAAGATGTTCGACGCAGTTCGACGTTACTATGGGCTCATTCGATGGAGCAGAAACGTGTGAACTCGTTGGAGCCTTTCTTTTGTCAAAAATCAAGCAGGAACACCGACAGAAACTGGGATTATACAGAGACGACGGGTTGGGAGCATTCAACGAATCACCGAGGAAAATAGAGAAAATCAAAAAGGAGATATGTAAGATATTCAACGACCACAACCTGAAGTTGACTATTGAAGCCAACAAAAAGATCGTTGATTTCTTAGATATCACTTTTGATTTACGAACAGGAACTTACAAACCGTTCATGAAACCAGGCAACGTCCCCCAGTATATTAACCGATGCAGTAACCACCCCCCACCAATCCTTAGAACTCTTCCCGAATCCATTAACCGAAGATTATCGGCCATTTCCTCCGATGAGAAGGCGTTCGACTCCGCTAAGCTACCGTACCAAGAAGCGCTAGCAAAGAGCGGATATGACCACATACTCACATTCAACACAAGACCAGCAAATAAGGAAAAACGGAAGAGAACCAGAAAAATCATCTGGTTCAACCCTCCGTATAGCGCAACGTCGCCACCAATATCGGCCACAAGTTTTTAAGAATTATAGACGAGTGCTTCCCGCGCAGCCACCCGCTACACAAGATCTTCAACAGAAACACCATCAAACTAAGCTACAGCTGCATGCCCAACATCAACGCCATAATCACGTCCCATAATAAAGCCATACTTAGCAAGCAATCCAGCCTAAATGAAGCAAGCACAGTGAACAACTGCAACTGCCGCCAAACTGCTAATTGCCCTCTCGAGCAAAAATGCCAAGTTGAAAGCGTGATTTACCAAGCCACTGTTACCCGCGAAGACAATCAAAACAAAGAAACATACGTTGGCCTTACTGAAAACAAATTCAAAAAGCGTCTTGCAAACCACAAAAGCTCTTTTGTCAACCCGAAGCTTCGTAAAGCTACCGAACTTAGTAAATATGTATGGTCGCTAAAAGACTCTGATGTACAACACTCAATCCAATGGAAAATTTTAAAACGATGTAAACCGTATTCTAGTATAACTAAGCGATGTAATTTATGCTTGTATGAGAAGTTTATAATTATTTGTTATCCGGAGCTTTGTACACTTAACAGAAAGAACGAACTAGTATCAAACTGTAGACACAGAAAAAAACACTTATTGTATAGCAAATGACAGCAATCCGATACGTTACCGACCGCACAACGAACTATCACAACAGGCCTGAATTAAGCATATAATATTTCATAGCGCTCATAAACGCGATCAGTTGTTACCTGACGAGTGTGGTAAGCTTTGCTTGAAATACAAATTTGTAGTAATAAAGTTTTAATGGAATAAACCAGTTTGTCATTCTTGTTATTAACCGCTCTACCATACGGTATTGAGCACTCTATACCTACATGATTTCGAACTCGATACTTGTTATCTTCATACTGATTTATTTCGCTCCTTCACTGTTGAGCACTCTTCAAATCATCATGGAACCAGTCAATCTTGGATATTCTATGAAAAACATACCTGTCGCAGAGCCTAAGGAATACTTAAAATGTTTTATTGAAAAGACCGAATCGTTCCTGCGACGCATGAGATGGAAGGCCTACCACTACCTAAACCCGAAGACAGAACAGACGGCAACCAACGAAACTTTTGGTTTCAAGACAACGAACACGCCAACGAGTATCAACGAGCTGATACATTTTGAAGACAAAATGCTAAATCTAATACGAAACATCGAATTCGACAACACTGTCTCTGAATTTCAAAAGAAGCTTTCCAGTGACGCTAAGAAAATCAGAAAGGATGACAAATTGCTTATCGCTGCCGACAAGACGACGAACTTTTACCGCGTAGACACAGACACATACAAACAGCTAATCAATACCGCCATAACGAAATCTTACAAGAAAGCTCCAACAAACGTTCTTACTGAAATTATTTCCGAAGAGAAAAAGATCGCCAACAAACTCAATCTGCAACTAAAGATAGACGCGTTGACCGCGAATCAGTCATTTGTCACACTAAAGGATCACAAACCAAACTTTATCAACAAGCCAACATGTCGTCTAATCAACCCGTCAAAATCAGAAATCGGGAAAATCAGCAAGCAAATTTTAGAGAGAATCAACGCCAAAATAGTGAGGGCTACAGCCATCAATCAGTGGAAAAATAGTGAAGCTGTCATCTGGTGGTATAAAAACATCTCTAACAAACCGGAACATTCGTTTATTTCTTTCGATGTTGTGGATTTCTATCCATCTATTTCCGAACAATTGCTAATCGACGCCCTCGAATTTGCCGCGCAGTTTGACGAAATATCGAACGATGAGAAACACATCATTATTCAAGCAAAGAGATCACTACTGTTTAACGAGAAGGAAGCGTGGTGCAAGAAAGAAACCAACTCGCAGTTCGACGTTACTATGGGCTCATTCGATGGAGCAGAAACGTGTGAACTCGTTGGAGCCTTTCTTTTGTCAAAAATCAAGCAGGAACACCGACAGAAACTGGGATTATACAGAGACGACGGGTTGGGAGCATTCAACGAATCACCGAGGAAAATAGAGAAAATCAAAAAAGAGATATGTAAGATATTCAACGACCACAACCTGAAGTTGACTATTGAAGCCAACAAAAAGATCGTTGATTTCTTAGATATCACTTTTGATTTACGAACAGGAACTTACAAACCGTTCATGAAACCAGGCAACGTCCCCCAGTATATTAACCGATGCAGTAACCACCCCACCAATCCTTAGAACTCTTCCCGAATCCATTAACCGAAGATTATCGGCCATTTCCTCCGATGAGAAGGCGTTCGACTCCGCTAAGCTACCGTACCAAGAAGCGCTAGCAAAGAGCGGATATGACCACATACTCACATTCAACACAAGACCAGCAAATAAGGAAAAACGGAAGAGAACCAGAAAAATCATCTGGTTCAACCCTCCGTATAGCTGCAACGTCGCCACCAATATCGGCCACAAGTTTTTAAGAATTATAGACGAGTGCTTCCCGCGCAGCCACCCGCTACACAAGATCTTCAACAGAAACACCATCAAACTAAGCTACAGCTGCATGCCCAACATCAACGCCATAATCACGTCCCATAATAAAGCCATACTTAGCAAGCAATCCAGCCTAAATGAAGCAAGCACAGTGAACAACTGCAACTGCCGCCAAACTGCTAATTGCCCTCTCGAGCAAAAATGCCAAGTTGAAAGCGTGATTTACCAAGCCACTGTTGCCCGCGAAGACAATCAAAACAAAGAAACATACGTTGGCCTTACTGAAAACAAATTCAAAAAGCGTCTTGCAAACCACAAAAGCTCTTTTGTCAACCCGAAGCTTCGTAAAGCTACCGAACTTAGTAAATATGTATGGTCGCTAAAAGACTCTGATGTACAACACTCAATCCAATGGAAAATTTTAAAACGATGTAAACCGTATTCTAGTATAACTAAGCGATGTAATTTATGCTTGTATGAGAAGTTTATAATTATTTGTTATCCGGAGCTTTGTACACTTAACAGAAAGAACGAACTAGTATCAAACTGTAGACACAGAAAAAAACACTTATTGTATAGCAAATGACAGCAATCCGATACGTTACCGACCGCACAACGAACTATCACAACAGGCCTGAATTAAGCATATAAATATTTCATAGCGCTCATAAACGCGATCAGTTGTTACCTGACGAGTGTGGTAGCTTTGCTTGCCATACGAAACAAATTTGTAGTAATAAAGTTTTAATGGAATAAACCAGTTTGTCATTCTTGTTATATATATATATTATATATATTATATATATATATATATATATTATATATATATATATAATATAATATATATATATATATATATAATATATATATTATATATATATATATGTATATATATTATATATATATATTAATTATATTATATATATATATATATATATATATATATATACGTCATTTCCCTATTTGGAGAGTTTGCAGCTTCAGTTTCACACACCGCCAAACAATACGTATTTTAAAGCCAACAACCAACACGTTATACTAAAATAAGCCTCTACTTTTAGTATATAGTCTAGTTTTTATACATATGGTGAGACAGGTTGAAAAACCGTACCGTCCTCCCGAAGTTTATACCTCAGCTACTATATCTGGAATGTGTGTGCGTGTCCTATATACCTAACTATATACTAATCTAATTAAAATATGTTAATTTGGCCACTACAGAACCTTCAGTACTCATACAGAGTGCTTGAAAGGATAGCTGGGGAATGAAATATTTTAATATTAGTGCATTTTATCCGGGTCTATAACGCTCGAAGGTATTTTTAGTGCACTAACCGATTTTGAAGTTTAAACCCCCCAGTTCACGATATATTGATAGACATGTTTTCAGACGCTAGACGCGAAACCATAACGTTACAGTTACGAAAAATACAATTCAATTTCTAATTTTTATCTGTTCAATATCTTAAGCCTTCTACGTGTCGTTTGTTGTCACACCAATATGCTCGAACGCTTCTGAGCTGGTGTCATCGCTTCTTTTCGCTGCCAAGAAAAAGAAAGAAAACGTGTCTATTACTTATGCCCAGGTGAGATTTATTATTCTATAGCTTATCTGCTGGTTTAGCTTTTCGTTAATATGTTTTTATAGAACATCGATATCACCAGAATATTTTATTGTTTCAAATTCGTCTTTTCCTAGTTATCAACCAAAGTATATAATAAATTATATTACTAGTATCTGATATTTTATACAGTTGCGGACTTCTGAGGTGAAAGGAGATGCTCCCCTAAAATATTTGAAGAAGTTGGGAAAATTTCTATTGATCGATTCCGTTTGTTTTTAGAATTAGTTAATTTATTGTACCTTATTAGAAATTTCTGGTACTCTGCAGTTCCGAGGGCTTGCTTTTTAACCTCACGAGGGCAGTCAGTAGGTGATTACCGCCTTTTTTGGATTGGCGATATTAAAATATATTGAGAGTCGAATTATCTTCGGTAACCCGGTAATTATCCTCGGTAACTTAACAAAACTGAAATATTTGATTTACAAAATTTTGTCTTTCGGAGTATGCCATTCTTATATTTTATTAAAAGTTTTTTTTATTCACGGAAAGCTCAATTATTGCTGGTATGCGCGCCGTAGCATATATGATATGTATACATATACTATACTATAGGGCGACCGCGCCTATTATCGCACTACCTGTGGTTAATTTCGGTTTTTGTAGTTGTATGGGGCAGCAACAATGAACAACACTATGTGCTTGGGCATCTTTTGTGTACTGGTTTATATAAAAAACCTGGAGTGGTATTACTCGGCAGGTGAGTTTGCCTTGGTTTTGTTCTCCTGAAGACTTTATATTTTAGAGATTTGTATTGTACGTCGGTAAGGCAGAAGCTGGCTTCTCGAATCTCAACATGTTGCATGATCTCGAACATTGCGTAAAAATGCCATAACATGGATATTATGTGGGTTCACCACCCTCAACCTAGTTGTTTTTAATACAGCTGTCTCAAAAAGCTTAAATTTCTTTATTAAACATGCATTGATCAACGCCTATTAACGTTCTCTTAGTTTATACACAATTGAAAAACATCCTCAATTCATATTGTTCGACATTTCTGAAAACTGCTTCAGTGGGTTTCGAGATATCTGTGTAATATTTAATGTTAGTCAACGGATTAACAGTCCCGGAAAACCCCTGGAAAAACACAAAATAGGGTCTTGAAAAGTTGTAGATTTTTCTTGTTGGTTTTACTGTCGAAATGTAGGTGAAACGTAACAGGGTGTTTTTCTATATTTTTGTAAATACGAGAAAGACAAGTTTGTTATTTTCCGCGGATAACAAATTGCTTCCAACAAATGCCTAAGTTGGTTCACCATACCAGGGCGCTTAGAACCGTACCACAGCTAGGAGCGCGTTTTAGAAAATAATGCGCAAATTGCAGTAACCACGCTATATCCGCTGCGCATTCGCTTAGTTCTATTTATTTCATTCCGGTGTTGTTGCGCATAAGTACTTGCCAAATTCTCAGTTTAAGTTCAGTTGTTAATGTGGACGCTTGTTGGTAAGCTTGTATTGGAAAACTTTTTGTACTTGCATAAGGGCTAAATCTATCCACGTTGGAACTCAATCTATATTGGCTTAAAGAGAAGCTTTACGTGCGCTAACCAAAGCACGGAATAGACATTATACCAGAAGCCTCACTCTTTGCATTTTGCTAATGTTTTCGTGCCCGAAATTTTTCAGAAGCGCACGCGACATTCTACACAATTCTACGCCATCCTGGTGTGTGCATAAACTTTGTACCCCCTTGGAAAAGTTCCTGCACACACCAGGATTGTGTGAGCAAGACACAAATTGGATACTAAGCACCATAATGCTTGCGTATGCTCGCGTATTTGGCTTGCGTTAGGTGGACACCAAATGCAAAGAAGAGTGAGGCTTCTGGTATGATTTCTGATCGAACACCTCTTTTTAACCCGTAATACACAATTTAAAACAGAACTTATTCGAATGACTATTCTTGTATTATAGAGGTGATATTATGTTCTCACTAGCAGTTTTAGGAATTAATTGGTCACTCCCGAGTACATTTATGACCAAAGATCTACTACAACTTTTTTAAAATTCAATTATGACCGTATTAAGTTGACTGCTAGAACTGTTTCACTGTGATTTCATTCCAAAATGTTGGTTGTTATTTTCAAAATAATCAGGTCTTTTAGTGCAACAAACAGTTTTTAGGTGCATACGAACCACTTGGGTCTTTTGCTGTTTTATTACATATATTGACTGATATTAATAGAGCCTATTCCAAGTATATCCTTAATAGCATAGCGCTGGCATGAAAAGAAATGGAAAGAATTTTTTGTGTTTTGAATGTTTTGTTATTTTTTGGCAGAATATAATTTGATCGAATTTGAAAACTATTTGCAACTTACTGCCACTATTCAATCTTTATTTAAACTTTACTATAAATTTTTCCTAAAACCTTCGATACTCACAAATTACCTCCCAATAAACTTTAGAAAAAATAGCAAATCGCACTTGCTTTGATAAAAATGTTTTTCGGTTTAAAATATTTAATTAAAATAACTGGTGAACGGTGCGAAAAAATAGTCTTTGTTTAAGGTAGAGATGAGCATTTTTAAGAGGTGTGTAAAAACCTGCCTCGTCCCCAGTCGCTTGCAATTCCAAAAATAGAGATCAGTTGCTGCATGTGAGGGAAGCTGTGGCGACGATGAAATTCATTTTTTCCTTGATAAAAGTACACCAAAGTGCCCAAAAGGGCCACAAACTTTGAAGCAAAAGTTTTCATAAGTCTAGAACGTTTTATTCTTCAAGTACCCGTCTACCCAGTTGTTTCATTTGCGAATTGTTTGGCGATCTGACCAGATGAAAGCTGCATTTAGTATTTTGAAGGTGTACAAAATCTGGACTTTTCTCTAAATTCCGTGTTTCCCCTAATATACAATTACAATTACAATGTATATATATTATTCCTTAAATTACAGAAGTCACGGTGATCTTGCTTGTACAATGGCTCGTGTTTGTCATGGGTTTCCCCTTGACCTATAAGGTATTTCTTATAACGTTAGACAAGATAAGTATGTATGGGCGAAATACGGGAGTTATGTGACAGCAGCAGAAGAATGAGGGACGTTCAGTTTTTTTAATGACCTCTTGGTCCCTTTTCAAGGAAACTATAAAAAATCAGAACCAATCAATAATTATTTATTATTTGCTATTTTGATTAGTAAATTCTATTGTGAGTCATGACATTTATCGGAGGCTTTTTTTAGTCCTTTTGAATGACTATAGCTTACATTCGGCTTAAGTCCGCTGGTGGTTTAAATCCGGGCGGCGTGTTTACACCTTGAGGTGGTCCAGTACATTTTTTTTTAAAAAATCTGTTCATGCCATATTGCAAGCGAAGTTGCTCTGAGTGAAAAAAGACCTGTAGGAATCTTCAATCACTATTGTTACCCAGACCAAACACACCCAATGGTGGAAAAAAGACGAATTTTTAAAAACGATAGAAGACCTAGTTTTAACGCTCGAACGACGGAGTTGGTTTTATTTCGTTCTAAGTATTTTTGCCTCGGAGCTGAACTTGGAATAAATAAAATTTTCCAGTATTAAACGTTTTGCAGGCTATAAATACGAAACTTCTACGATCTATCTAAAATAAACAGTCGCTATTTTACTTAGACTAAATAGAATAAACCACTAGTTCACCTCCGATCGAATTGTCTTTAAAGTCGACAATGAAAATTTTATGAAGTTAGCTTTATTACTTTTGAATTATCGTGCAGGAAAGTAAGGGGAATGAGAATTTTAGTTTGCTAAGAAAATCGAGGAAATTTTTTTTGCATATATTCAAAACTTGTAGAGAACAACACAATAGAACAATGAAGCAATAGAATAAGCCAATAGACCCCTTTTGTTTGCTCGGGGTGAAACCTTAATAAAACTGTTTGTTGAATTCTCGCGTTCTTTGTATATTTTTTGGAGAAAAAAAGATCCAGGATCGCTTTGGGATACATTCAGTAAGTTTGTACCCATTGAAATTTTTGTAGTGGACCACCTTAAGCGAAAGTTTTGGGGCATTTTGATATTTAAACAATTACATAAAACTGGCCTTGAAACTGGTTGAAACAAATCTATTTGGAGTAGGTCGAAGAAGGCCTGTAAGACCTCCCCCCCTTCCCGTCACTTTGAAGACTAACTATAAAATCACTGGGGCATGGACAAATCACGTTTGTAAGTTTTCCAATCAAGTTTAAGATTATATTTGGATTTATATTTGAACTAATACAACGGCAAGAGAGTGTGGCAGTGCCAGTCAATGTCCCTTGGAAAAGCGAAAACTACAAAACGTGATTTAACCAAATCAATAGGTTAAAAATTTACTGCAAAGTTCGCCTGTAAAACAAAAACTCAATGCCAATCATCAGTTTATACAGCATTTGCTGGTCATTTAAGTGAAAACGAAAATCATTAGAATGATTCCCATTTCAATTACGCGTTGCTTATGTTCAATAGAAAGAACTTACATTCAACAGTACTAGTAGGTATAATCAATAAAAACAACTAATTATGTCGATAGCACGAAACGAATCTCAATAGCATTATTCAAAACTCATTTACCATTATTGCACAACAATACAGTTAAACCAAAATACATTTAGGTACACAAAATAGTCATTATCGCTGTAGCGTACCAAAGTTTTTGAATACGGTTTGAATCTTTACAGAACATTGATTACATTATTGAAGCGGGTATAAATAACGATGTTGCTTACATCTCCGTGTGATTGACTTCGATAGTTTCATCATGGCTGAGCGAAGGCGAAGAATGAGGATTTCTCAAGACGAAAGAAATAGACTGATTCGTGCTTTTGAAGAGCCAGACCAAGATTATCTTGCAAAGGCAGATACATTGGGTGTGAATAGATCAACAGCACGTGGAATCATTCGTAGATATCTACAGCAAAATAGGGTAGACGAGCAGCCACGTGGTGGCAGAAACAACGTTAAAGTAGATGATGAAATGACGGCTTGTTTAGAAGAAATCGTCAACGAAAACCCGTTGTTAACGCTAAAGGCAATCAACTCTGAGCTGCGTCGCCGGCTACCCGAAAAGCGTTATGTTCATGATCGAACTATTGGTAGACACCTAAACGGCATGCTGTTTACACTTAAGTTATCCCAGAGAGTTCCAGCTGAACGAAATCGACCCGAAATCATAGAACGTCGTTTCCAATACGCGCAGTGGTTCCTGGAAGTAGCAAATCTCTACCATACAGTATTCATTGACGAGTGTGGATTCAATATCTGCACCTCAAGGATCCAAGGTCGTTCTCGCAGAGGAGATCGGGCTTACCGGCAAGTCTGTGGGCAAAAGGGGAGAAATATTACGATATGTTTATCTATTTCAGCATTATTTATGGTGTTGTTCACCATACTATACAAATGGGAGCAATGACAGGCCCATTGTTTAATGAATTTCTTGTTCGTACAGCTCAGGAATTGAGCGAGGACGAAACACGCTACCTAATTTTCGACGGAGCACCATGCCATAGGAGGGCAAAAAATCCAACTGACGACATCAAAACGCGCATTCTTTCTCCTTACAGCCCATTTCTAAACCCGGTTGAACAAGCTATTAGCTGTCTGAAAGCAAACATTAAAGCAGATATCTCGCGTCCTCGAATACAGCACCAGATCAACGACAGGCAAGCTGCCCGAAATGCCGGTCTGCCATTGGGAGAATACAGAAAACAGATTCTGATCGCTGCAGCAGAAAGAAATATTCCCTACATCACAGTTGCAAAATGTGTTGCTTGGAACAGACTAATGCAAAGATACTTACCCAAATGTTTAGCAAGAGAACAAATACAGAGTTAAATCAGAGTTATAGAACGGGTTGTTGTGTGTAAAAATCATTGATAGAAAAAATAGATAATATCAACATAATTTATGTGGAACGGCGTTTTAATTACTATTTTGTGTACCTAAATGTATTTTGGTTTAACTGTATTGTTTGTGCAATAATGGTAAATGAGTTTTGAATAATGCTATTGAGATTCGTTTCGTGCTATCGATTTTCACTAACTGGAATACATAATTAGGTGTTTTTATTGATTATACCTACTAGTACTGTTTAATGTAAGTTCTTTCTATTGAACATAAGCAACGCGTAATTGAAATGGGAATCATTCTAATGATTTTCGTTTTCACTTAAATGACCAGCAAATGCTGTAATAGCAACATTACCATGCTAGTAGAAAATGGATGTGAAGCAGGAGGCAATTCGCAAAAAGGTTCGGGAGGCAGAAAACGGGGTACGAAAGGCAGAAAATATTCATGCCCCCAACCCCCACCACCGCCAACATAAAGGAGTATAAGAGCATTAGCTGAGAAAACATTGGTTGAGTTTACTGACAAAGGCACCAGCTTCCATCGTTGAAGAAATACTTGACTTTAGTAGACTGCATGTGTCTACAGAACTGACAGTTTAGTAGACTAGATTCGATTGCACGGTTTGGGCCTGTATACAGACGTATATTTGCCTCGAAAATATTTGGTGTTGCGAAAGTATGACATGAACAGTCTTTTCTTTTTATCTAGTTATGGAAAGTCGTTCCCGTCGCTTTCCTTTACGTATTTTCTATCATTCTTATTGCAATCCTGGAAAGCACTGCTGTTGGATGGAAATGATGAAGATAAATTTCTTTTAGTTTTTTTATTTACTAATCAAAGTTGTCACAGTATTTTCTATAGGTAACACGTTCTGCTATGTATAGAGAATGTTCCATAGCATGTGAATCCCATGCCCGCGAGACGTCGGAATCTTTACGATAAATTTTTACGATAGTGCGCTAGTTCAAGTATACGAATGTTATCATTGATTCGCCAACTATCTCACAATGCAAAGTTTCTCGAGGTTATTGTTAGCTAAAAATGGAAGGAAGGGGCTAAATGAATGTTGTAGACTTGTAGTTTCAATAATCACCCTTTCTATATGCTGACTGCATCCCCTCTCTCACCCCAGAAACAAACCTTTGAAAGAAACACACGCTGGATGTCCCAATAGCGCTTACATTATATGTTTCGATTCTCAATTAAGGTAGTCCAGTACAAAATAATAATCTTTTCTGTTTTGAGGTGGTCTTATACAAAAAATTTTCTTTTTTATTTTGTAAAATATAAAGATCTTTTCATGCCAAGTTGCTCTGAGTGAAAAAACACTTTTGTGGAAAATAGACGGTTTTTGTAAACACGATAACAAACTAGGTTTTAACGCTACTATTAAATGTTTGCAGGCTATAAGTATAAACTTTTACGATATATCTGAAATAACCAGTCGCTATTTTACTTAAACTGAACGGGATGCAAAACGTTTAGTTCACCCACGAGCCAATTGCTTTTAAAATCAACCATGAAAATTTCATCAAGTTAGCTTTATTACTTTTTAGTATCGTGTACGAAAATAACGGGGATGAGAATTTCAGTTTGCTAAGAAAAGCGACGAAAAAAGTTTTGCAGAATAAGCCAATGGACCCTTTTTGTTTGCTCGGGGTAAAACCTTAATTAATAAAACTTTTCGTTTATTTCTCATGTTCTTATATATATTTTTTGATAAAAAATATTCAGCATCGATTAGGAAGACATTTAAGTTTCCATTTCTTGAAATTTTAAAAACAGAATAAATTGGGATTTTTTTGTAAAAGACCACCTTATATATATATATATATATAATATATATATATATATTATATATATATATATATATATATATATATATATATATATATATATATATAGTAGTGGTCTATAGTAGTGCTCGTCTATATATATAAGGTGGTCTTTTCCAAAAAAAAAAAATATATATATAGTGTCCTGAGTATTTTGTCTCCAAAAATATACAAGAAACGCTAGAATTTAACAAAAAGTTGTATTAATTAGAATTTAACCCCGAACAATCAATCAAAATGCATATCCTTTTGTTCATATTGACTGTTTGATTATGCTTACTAAACTTGTGTAAAAACTATTGAAATTGACCTTTATTCTTTAGTGAACAATCCATGTAATTGAAATTTCATAAATGATTAAGAACTTACTGACTGAGAGTGAGGTCTGTACGGTAAAATATCAAACCGAGGTCGTGCCGTATTGACCGAGCGATAGCGAGGTCAATACATCAAGACCGAGGTTTGATATTTTACCGTACAGACCGAACAGTCGAAGTTAGTAAGTTTTTTATTATATGGCATATTTCATGCAGACATTGTAATGATTAATTCTTTATGAGTAATTTTAATGATCAATCTCATCCGGGCACACGACACCAAAACATCGGCCTAAAGTGAAAAAAACCGCTCTATTTTGTAAAATATAAATTTATCTTTATTTCAAATTCATTATTTTCCGTTTAAGAATTTAATCTGTTTTTCAGTTTAAATTTAGTTAGTTTTTGCCGTGAGATTTGCCTTGTTTTCACAGGGCAATAAGAATTGCGTATTGCCCGTGGGCAATACGGGGAAATCCGGACCTGTCAGCAGCCAATCAAATTGCAGAATTAACCAAAACAAGCGCTTGCCATATAATAAAATGATTTTTTGCTCGTTTAAATGAATACTCTTTTGTTCGTATTGACTGTTTAGTATGGCTAATTAAAATTTCATACATGTTAATGATGTTCTGTTCTTTAAATGAATATTTCAAAGTTTTATTGGTGTACCGCACAATGTTATTGAATATTTGTTTGTGTTTAATGCCGGGCAAAAGGTGTAAATAAAACCAATATAATTCCTTCGTTCTAGAGTTAAAAGCTAGTTAGTTAACTAGTTAGGTGCATGTGTCTGGTCTGGGTAACTTTAGCGGTGGAAGATTCCTGCAAGTCTTTTCACTCGGAGCAAATTGGCTTTGTATGACAATATTTTCATATTTTTAAATATAAAAAGAAGAAAAACATTGTGGTATATAACCTGAAACCACGATTCTATTTTATTGATACCGAAAAACTGTAGAGCCATTTTGCATTGTGTGATTGATTTATTCCATTATCAGCGGCGAAAAAATTCGTGACAGGTTTGTTGCACCAAATCATATATGAAAATATGATGATAAATCTGACTGGAAAAATCCTCCTTTTTTCCATAATTTTTGAGATTTACAAACAGGTCAACAAACGTAGATACGAAGTGTAATTTTCGAATTAAAATGACCAATTTTGTAAAATTTTCGGACCTTATTTCCAGGGGCCCGCTCAACCAAATCATCTGATATTCTACTGTTAGATATAATGGGACGCGTTTACTCTAATTAACCACATTAGAACGAATCCTATTGATGGAAACATTTTTTGAACTTCCGCTCAACCAAATCATCTGATATTCTACTGTTAGATATGATGGGATGAGTTTTGTCTAATTAACCACATTACTTATTAGAACAAAATCTAATAAAAGAAAGATTTTTTGAAGTTTCGCTGAACCAAATCATCTGATATTCTTCTGTTAAATATATTGGGAGGGTTTAGTCTAATTAACCACATCGGAACAAATCCTATTGAAGGAAACATTGTTTGAAGTCCCGCTGAGAGAGATTGGTAGGACTGACTAAAACGGGCTTAAAAAGGTTCTCGGTAAAGCGTCGGTGAACTTAATAACTCTCCAAACCCTCCCAGTGGAGATCGAAGCCATGAACGACAGACCCTTGTCCTACGTGTCATCAGATGACGAACGAACAGCGCATCTATTATACGGCAGGAGATGACATCTCTACCGAACGAGAGTCTGGACGATGGTGAACTGTCAGATCCAGACTTTAATGAGACTTAACTCCAAAGAAACGCCAAGAGATTGTTACTACTGTTACAACGCTTTCACCAACGTTGGAGACAAGAATATATCACATCCTTACGAGAATTTCATAGGAATATTGGAACAGATCGAGAATGTATCAAAATAGGAGACGTTGTACAAGTTCATGATGGTACACCCCGACTGACTTGGAAACTAGCGGTAGTCGAAAGTTTATTTCGAGCACAAGACTAACACGTACGAGCCGCGAACATTCGGGCGGCATTAGGTAAGACAAACCGACCGATAACGAAACTTTATCCTCTTGAGGTAAGAGCAAAGACGGGTGATGATCGCGAGAGTAAAGACAAAGATCACGGGAAACAAAGAGATCAAACGACCCAAGTGACTGATCATATCTGACGGCCACAACGGGTAGCCGCGGGAAAAGCAATGGAACAGTTTAGGAATTGGATTCAAGACCTTTGCCCCTGGAGGATGTCGAAAATGTCTGACAATGAGTAGTATACAAATAGGCTTGTATTACATAAATTTAAGTATATATAGTTTAGCGCCTTTTTAGGCGCCATATTGATGATGTTGTTGTTTTTTCCATATATGCATTTTTACGAAGAATCTGAATGATATAAATCAATTAAATATCTAACATCAATGACATGAAATCGAAAGACATACATCTTTTACTTGTATTCGTGCAAGAGTGTCGTGTGACCAAGTACATCCATCTTGTGCCCGTCGTATGAAACTATTTTAGTGTTTGATTTTTGTAATGTGTCATTGGATCGTATCTGTTTGAATATCGATTTTGGTATTACTTGACTTTTTGCCCCTGTGATTTTGACTGCTTGCCCATTGATTCCAGCTCTAAAATCCATTCATCTATACGCCCACGGCGTGTACAGCTGCTTTTTTTTGTTGCGTTTTTATTGTTCCTATAAAGTATTCGTCGTTTGAGTCGGAATTACTGTATACTGCATGAACTCTTCGAGATGACTGGCAAGCTCTTGCGAAATGATTGTCCTTACCACAAGATGAGCAAGATTTCCCATTAGCTGAGCAGGCTCGGAAAATATTTGTGTGTACCACAATATTTTAGAATCAGAAAATCGAATTGACTTTGATTATCTTCGTTCTTGCGACTTAACCTCCGACTCGCATTTCGAGTGATCTTTGTCAGTGTATGTTCTACGTGTTTGTCTTACATCGTGAACTGTATTCGTTTCATTTTGATTTCTTGCATTTGTTTCAGTGAGATTTCAGCAGCGTGTACAATGTCAATGCATTTGTACAATGTCAGATCTGGTTCTCGATTAAGCTAACTAGGTCATACTTTGTCGTCTTAAATTCCTACCACTTATTTATCGCAAAATAGCTCATCTTGAAAGGTAATGGAAGGGGCAGGAGATCAACAACTTCCGCCTCCCGTACGCATTCTTCTCCATCCCCATCGCCTCCCGTCTCCCGCTAACCCTCCTCCCGATTTTCGTGATCTGTTCTGGAAAGGCGTCTTTTAACCTCCCTGTTCTCTAGTCTTTTTGCAGGGTTAAGCACGATTTGTGGCCTTTTCTTCGTCCGATGCCGTGCGACGTTGGTCACGGGATGGAAGAGGAACCGTTAAATAGCCAGGTTCGTACAGTTATTACATCTGCGTTATTAGCTCCGATACCATCTCTTTCCCTACCAATAGGCAGCGGGCAAATTATAGTGAAAGAGTGTGGAGTTATATATGTAGATTGTGACTTAGTTGAATCCATGGTTGAATCCCCTAAGAATCCGTTTGAACGTTAAAATATGTTAACGAACCAAACTTGAATGTTTTAACTATTACAAAATATTTGTTTTATTCCAGGGTTAAGCTAGTCGGCTTTTGAACAACCAAACTCTGAAGTGAAAATATACTATTCTTACTAACATTTTGTGTCAGGCTAGCTCGTATTTGCTAATTTTTTGCCCATTTCGTATGGAAGACATGTCATTCGATAGAAACCTGATCTCTCATGTGTAAAAATTTCACGTACAATATCCTGTTGAAATTGGATTACCTTTTTTATACACCCTGTATAGGTACAAATGTATTGAATTGATTCATAAAAATTCTTATCTCATATTAGTGCCAAATCGCGTCCGGTCTGTGTGGCCTACGAAAAAAACGAGATAAATGCGATATTTCATATTGAATTTGCCTTATTACAGGGCAGATTAGTCTTTTTATAGCAAACTACTGAATATTCATTACGGCCGTTAATATTTCTATTATTATCTGATATTCATAAGCATAATAGTTCAACTGGACGTTAGGTTATAAAGCCCATTTCGCTCACAGTCTCAATCCAAATATATTTGGCACCGCTAAATCATCAACTACAAATTCGGAGTAGTATAGCAGACGTTTTCAATAATTATTTTCCTGCAGAATATTTTACACAGTCGAACTTTGACACAGTCAAAGCTGCTATGTTGAACAATAACCGAATGTTTACAAAAAACAGTTTGAACTGACATTTTGAACAGGGAAATTAAGTGTCCAAGTACTTGGCTAGAAGACCAAAATTGCATGTATCTAACAGGCAACATAAATTATCTAGAGCTAAAACCTTTTCAGAACTCGTGTCTAGCTCTGTTCCTATGGCAACAGGGATTGATTACGAACTGTAATTGCGGTAAAAAAGACCAAAAACGACGAAAGGCTTTGATAGATGCTTGATTGATGACTGGAATTTCATGCCCACATAAACCAAACAGTTTCACATGCATATACGATCCAGGATATATAACCGATGCAAATTATATAATCTTTTTAAATTCTCGAACTAATGAATTACAGTCTATTTATTTTGATAATTGTAGTATAGCCTCAGTTTATATTACCAATGATAGTGATAACCCGTTGTAGGTTTTCATTACAACTGCATTGGCTGACTGCATGTGGAATATAAACTTATTGGTTAAACAAAATGAGGCGCCAGCCGCTGCTTCAAGAAGAGGAATAATTATTGTTATTACGACAGGTGAAAACTTCTTTTCAAACTTGTTGTTAATATCTTTAATTTCTAATTCTTGTTTTACTTTTATTTCACTTTTTTATTTCTATTTTTTGTTTTCCTTCTATTTCTAATCACATTGACGGCAGGGTTGTGCTTTATGTTTGTTTCCAAGCAGTATTATGGAAAAGCATTCGTGTTTGCGTGCTGGCGGTTAAAACGTTTGAAATGTTGCTTCTTTTTTGTTTAAGTGTGTTTCCGAAGAAAAGTTTTATTAAAATCATTATTACAATTATTCAAGCGCTTTTACTCTTAAGAACGTGTTTAATTAAGCGGAGTTAATGAAATTTAACTGCACGTATGCTCTCATTTCCAGCGTACGCCTTTTGCATACATCCATAAGAGACATCGGAGTTTGGGAGACGAAGGAAAACTCTATTTATCACAGGAAAACAACACCATTGCCAGCTGAGGTATGATATTTTTAAAATGTTTGTAAAATAACGTCTTAGGGTTCTTTAAGGCGAAAAGCTATTTATTTTTAAATAGCTGACGAATTATTTTTTTATTGTGCCTGCATGGCAAGTCAATTTAGTCCATACATGCATGTATGTATGACTGTATTTTATCGTTGATTTTCCATTGTCTTTTTAAATTATAGAAATGTGTTATATATTGAGTATATGATTCTGAGGATACTTTAGGAAACATCATAAAATTGTCAAGACGTGGGGGCTTCGTTTGCTTGAGTATTACTTCTCGAAGCATCAAGCACAACTTATTCGCCGTAATATATCTTGCATGCGTTTGAGTCGCGTTGCTCGGTGATTTTTCGGGAGTTTTACGAGGAAAATTAAAAGGAGCTATATGCTTGATTCGATTCATCCCACAACGAAGGAAACGTTAACCTATGTAGTGTATGTAATTTTTTTCGCCTTTCCAAATAAGAATAATATACATGCATCTGAATCGTATATATTGACTAGTACATGCTGCAACTTTAAAGCTTCGGTCATTTGTACCAAAGATAATGACAAGGTAAGCTTGGTATCCCCGCCATAGTTTTGACAAAATTTTGTCGAAATATCGAAAAACATTTTCTTTTTTAGCTCCTTAAAATTGATGTTTGTTGTTAAAACTTCGGGAGAGTGTATTCAAATTACAGGCGTTTAAACCGATATAATTTTTATATCTTATTTTTATTTGTAATTTGCGAGATATTCAAGCCGTAGCAATCGTTGTAGCGCCACTAGAACGAAAACATTTCTGGGCTGCCTATGGCCTAATATTATATAATAGAAAGAACGTTTAGTATACTAGCTTACATGCCTGAAGAACCGACAATTTTCGGGGATGGAAGTAACTTAATTGTTTTGTATCAATAATGACAACATATTCAATGCTATAACGCAGTGAATATACAGACTATATACATAAGACTAAATTGCTTGACAGGTGTGTCGAACTGAAGAGAATAGTACAATGTTTAAACTGATAGGGATTAGTCGGCAAAGAAAGCAGCTTGAAATAAAGCTTTGAAATAGTTTGCATTCAAACAAATGCATCC
Source organism: Dendronephthya gigantea (assembly GCF_004324835.1). Lineage (NCBI taxonomy): Eukaryota > Metazoa > Cnidaria > Anthozoa > Malacalcyonacea > Nephtheidae > Dendronephthya > Dendronephthya gigantea. Next base: position 150,207 of record NW_021163266.1, on the reverse strand, counting down.
GATTTAGCTTAACTTTTCTTATTGTTTGATTGAAAGATCGTATGTATTACATAAGGCACTGATGATTGAAAGGAAGGCCCTGTTCGAGAACCATTTCTAAATCGTTTGTTTTCAACTAATTGAAAATGTTACTCAATAAAAATTCAAAAAAATATTGTGCATTTGTGGTGTTGTCAAACTTTTTATTTTGTATAATGCGCCTAGCATAATTATAAATAAATGCTTGAAGGTCTTAACTCTACTAAAAGACACATCAATTTTATCAAAATTCATGAAATTTAAACCAGATACTTCGGCAAACAGAGCATTTGAACACCAGGTGTATTCTGCGTTAGAGGAGTTACTTGTTATTAAGCCTTTACTTATAGCCGCTTTCCTATATAAGAATATATAAATGCACTTGATTAATATCGCAAGTGTTTTGGTTTTGTAAAACGCTTCATCCAAAAAATTCCGACGAAATGTTGTAAATCCAAACGGCAGAGAATTGGCGATAGGAGTATTCTTCATTTATCTTACCAAGGGACATTTTCATTGCCAGAAAATTTGCCTGGTATTTGAATTAATTTAAATGACAGTGTTTTGGTCTCGCAGATCCTAGGTATTCTTATAGAATATTACAAACAAGTTCAAAAGACAATTTTCTCTACATTATGACTAGCTGGCGTCAAAGATGTGTGTGGAGTTACTTGTCATTAATGCCTATACTTATATAGCCGCTTTCCTAATAATAAATGCGCTTGAATAATATATCACAAGTATTTTGTTTTTGTAACACACTTCATCCGAAGAAAATTCAGACGAAATGTTGGAAATCCAAACTGCAAGGGGATTAGCGATAGGAATATTCTTCATCTCAAATATAGCCAAGTGCATTGAGAAATATATGTCCTGAACCGTGCGATTTTTTAGCTGGGGTGCATGATATATTCAGAAAAATTGCCTGGTATATAAGTTAAACAACAGTGCTTTGGACTAGAACATTCTACAACCAAAGTTCGAAACACAATTTCCTCTACCTCACTGGCGCCAGAGATGTGCGTGGAATTATTTGGAATTAAGCCTATACTTAGTCGCTTTGAATAATATCACAAGTATTTTGTTTATACAACACGAAAGCGTAATTCAAAAAGTAGTCAAACGGAAAGTAAAAAATAAGAATGTTTTCACGATCAAACCAAAATAAAATGTTATTCCTTCATTAAAACATAATTTAGCAACAATTGCTATGTAAAACGTGTTCAGCGAGTCATAGCGAGCGGACGTGCATTTTTATGCTGTGTCAATAATGCCTCCCAAAGTCGCCAAATCTGTCTTAACTATACATACTTTAAGAGAACTATATGGGCAGAAGAGTTATTACCAAGTATTAGAAAAGAGTTTAAAGCAGAGATTGACAAGGTAAAAGACGAAATTTCAACCCTAACAGCGAAGTGCATTGAAATCGAAGCCTCGCAAACATTCTTATCGAAGGAGTATGATAGCTTTACTAATTCTCTTCAAATAACAAAGCGCGATATCATGGACATGTTCAGTCGTTTGAAAGTCGTGGAAGAAAAAATGAAGTCAGCTATAGATGATTTAGTTGACGAACAATATGACATGCAGCAGTATATTCGTCGCGATTGTGTCGAGATTACCGGCATCCAAATGCTATCGGACGATAAGCCGAAGGAAATTGTAAAGGAGATTGGTCAGCTCATGGGAATTGACGCAAAGGACAAGCTTATTGTCAAGTTCGTATACCGGGACATAAAAGATTTGTTCTACAGGCAAAGAAGAAAATTGGTTGGTATGGAAATAACGATCATGGGTCTAATAATATTTTTTTAACGAATCACTGACTGCACGTAGGCGAAAACTGTTCGGAAGTGTGAACAATTTAAGCCATCCGAAAGATGGAAGCATATTTGGACTACAAATGGAAAAATTATGTTAATAAGAGAGGATGATACCTCCCGAGTTTTTAGTTTTATTCATCCCAAAAACTTTGATGCGTTTTTGAATGAATCTTTTTAAAAACAATGTATGGTCTCTTGCGTATTATGCGCGTGCGGCTTGTTCGCATGCAAATAAGTCAAGTTATGCCACCTATGGAAAAAACTAAATTGCATGCGGAATTACCATTTTCTAATTTAAATGATATGGAGTTTAATTCTTTATTTAGTGTTAATTATAGTTGTGTAGATTCTGATATTGATTTATGTAATTTGTTACCAAACCCATTTAAATGAGACGAAAGTGATCCGGACCACATGCTAGATAATATATGCTCTGAGTATTATCAGAGTGAAAGGGTTAATAGTGTTTTTAATACGAAAGGCCTCAAATCACTTTCACTATTTCATTGCAATATAAGAAGCCTTTCAAAAAATTTAACTTTGTTAAAAGATATTATTGCGATTACTGAAACTAATTTAAATAATAATACTGTTACAAATATTGATATATCAGGATATAAATTCTATCACGTAGACTCAGTGACTGCGGCAGGTGGAGCTGATGGTGTTTATGTTTGCTATAGTTTAAAAGTAATTGAAAGACCAGACATTAAGTTTTCTATGGATCTTGTTGGATCATCCTGGGTAGAAATTGAGCCGGATTATCAGGGAAAAAAGATCGTCATAGGGTGTATATATAGACATCCAAAAGCAAATATGGACATATTTACAGAGCAACTAAGTGAATTGCCTAAGCATTTAAATCAATGCAAATACCAATTTATATATTGGGGGATATAAATATTGATTTCTTACAATATGTGAACCATCAACCTACAGAAAATGTTTAGATATGTTGCATATTAACAATACAACCCCACTTATTACTAAACCTACAAGAATTACAAATCACACTAAAACACTAATTGATCATATCTATACTAATGTGTTTACTTCTCAAATAATATCAGGAATAGCACTATATGATATCTCTGATCTTCTTCCTGTATTTTGTATTATAAATACTCCCATAAAACGGAGTAAGGAAAAAAGGGTTTATAGAAATTTTGAACACTTTAATACAGAGTTGTATTTAAATGACATAAGACAAATTGATTGGAATGATAAATGTTGTAACTTAAATGCGAATATAGATAAAACCACGCATGATGTAATTAATATTATAAGTGAAGTATCAAATAAACATGCTCCGATTTAAAATCGATTAAAACAAAACAAAAAATGTATCGCACTAATTTCTATAGTTATAATAATGTAAAAATTAAAATGTATAAAATGTATTCCAATAAACTAAACAAGCAAAAGAACATACTTAAAAAAATATTATAATACTCAATTTGAGAAACACAGAAATATTTTGAAAGATACTTGGAAGCTTATAGATAGGCTCATACAACGTAAACAAAAAAGCCAACATCACCTATCACGATTAATTAATAATGGTACTGAATACTCTTCTGAATATGAAATTGCAAATCAATTCAATGAACATTTTATCAACGTAGGTCCAAACCTGGCTAACACGATAATTAGTACCAATGAAAATCCAACAAGTTACATCAATAATTCTCCAGTATCTAGCTTTGTCACATCGCCTATCACAGAGATCCAAGTACTTAATTTGTTTTTAACACTTGATAGTAACAAAGCATCTCTTGATATTCCTAATACAGTGATAAAAAAATAGCCCCAAAAATTTCGCCTGCAAACATATATAATGAATCTATTAACACAGGTATTGTTCCAGATATTCTGAAAATTCCACGAGTTACACCCATATACAAATCTGGTACAGTTACAAATCCAATTAACTATCGACCTATATCTGTCTTGTCAGCATTTTCAAAAATACTAGAAAAAATTGTTTATAATCAACTTGAATGATATCTTGTTAAAAATAACATATTTTATGAATATCAGTTTGGTTTTAGAAAAGGTTATTCGACGGAGCAAGCGATACTTGAAATAACAAATACCCTTAAAACTGCGATTGATAAGAAAGAAATAACGTGTGGAGTTTTTTTGGATTTTTCTAAAGCCTGCGACACTGTAAATTACCAAATTCTCTTATCTAAGCTTGATAAATATGGAATACGTGGGACACAGTTGGATTGGTTTAAGAGTTATTTAACGAATAAGAAACAATTTGTACGGATTGGTAATAGTAATTCGGAAATGCTCACAATGACTTGCCGTGTTCCTGAAGGTTAATCTTGGACCATTATTACTCTTGATTTATATAAATGACATGTCTGGCTGTTCCAGTAAACTTTCATTTCGAATATTTGCAGATCACACAAATGTATTTTACTCAAATGCAAGTATTGAAGATCTTGAAAATATCATGAATATAGAAACGCAAAAAATATTTCGATATTGTGCTACAAATAAGCTTTCAATTAATTTGGAAAAGACTAATTTTATGTTGATCACTAATCGAAATAAGAAGGTTAGGGATGTACAAATTAAAAATATTGTTAAAAAAGACTTTTTTAAGATCTTGGTGTATACATTGATAACAATCTAAACTGGAATTATCATGTTAAACATGTAAATAGTAAAATTGCTAAAAACACTGGAATAATTAATAAACTTAGATATTATATAGATTTGAAAATGCTTAAACATTTATATTACACTTTAATTTACCCATATATTAATTACGGTTTGATGAGTTAGGGAAACACCTATACTACAAAGCTTAAGAAAGTGCGAACATGCCAAAATAAATGTATAAAGAATATGTTTTTTGCATCCAAGAAAGAAACTGCAACCTTATACATGAATTTACTTTCGATATTAAAATTAGAGAATATTTTTAAATTGAAGATAGCCATGTTCACATATAAAATTATCAATGAAGATAAAAATGTCCCATTAATATTTGCAAATATCATTTCTATTGCATCTACTCAGCAAGAACTCTTACTCTACTAGATTTGCGAAAAAACAAAAATTCATTAGGCCAAAAGCTAGAACAAATTATGGACTCTTTACCTTTCGATTTATAATTTTATATCAAAAATTTGGGAAGAAATTCCATGTTATATAAAAAAGTCAAGTTCAGTTTTAATTTTTAAGAAGCGGTATAGTCAATTTCTTATTTCCATCTTATTTATTATTTCTTTGCAAAAATGAACACCTGCACAATTCTACTATTCCGCCGTCATTTAGCCTGCTTCGCATGCATATAATCATTGAATAACATAGAAATACAGTGGCCAACTCAAAAGCATTTTGCTACTTTGATCACTGTACACGTTTGTTTACTATAGTAATTTAAAGATGTGGTTTTCATTTTTGTAACTATAATTATGTTGTTCAATGTTATCTTCTTGTTTTTGTATATACGAGTAAATAAATCTGATTCTGATTCTAACGCTTGAATTCGAATTCGGATAGACACAGGGTTATAAATCATTAAAGGACCAACCTAGACACCAAACAAGCAATTAGTTGTGGGAGAAGGGGTTGTGAGGGAGAGGTGCTCTAAATAATTATATTGTAAATAAGGTGAAAGTTCATAGTACAATTAATTATGTAGTCCTGACCAAGGACTCTGATGTCCTAAGGGGTCGTGTATCCCCATAATTATTGGACGCTATCAGGGGTTTAGTAGCTTCTGCCAAGTAGGCCCGATTGGACTTCACCGAAAAGAGATCATAGCTCCCCAGATGGGAATCCTAAATGACCCAAATAGGTCCTGGATCCCCATGATGGTCATTGTTTACTTCGGTATAGACAAGAATTCATGTTGTTTTTAACGAGTTTATGGGGTAGAGGGTTAATTTTTGGAGCACTCCATCCCCCAGAACCAATGTTTATTACATTGAACAAATATTGTTTTATTACATTATTTATTTATTTATTTTTTTAAATCTTTTTAATTTTTTTGTCACTTCATTGGTTTTTTTCAAAATCAGTGTTGTTCGAGCTAAATTTCTTCTTCAATAGCTGAGTGAAAATATGCTGATTTTACATCCACTTGTCCCAGGTGTAAATCTTTCTATGCTGCGACTGCTAACAGAGTTCTGAATGTTTCTGGTTTTCATGTGTGCATACGTTTCGAAGAAATCTAAGCCGTAAACTTGTTCAAAACCTTTCGCCACGTATCTAGCTTTGTGCTTGTCTACTTGTCCATTTGCAGCGTACTTAACTTTCTATACCCATTTTCCAGGTGATACGCTCTTGTCTTTCGGTCTCTCGACAAATGTCCAAGTGTTATTATTTTCTTGTCACTCGACTTATGCTTGCAATGCTTGTTTCCAATGCTTGGCTTTGGTTTGATTTACAGATTCTTCATAGGTTTTCGGTTCGGTGACGGTTTCTTCTTATGTGGCATTAAAGGTGTACGGATGACCATGTCTTTCACGATGTCTTCTGTTTCTATTTGCCCTGAGTAGCGGTTCTTCCAATTGTCCAATGAGGAAGCTAGATTTCTGCTACGTGATCTTGAAATTTTCACCGTATCGCTCTTACGTCATCTGTATTCGCTGCAGCGGCAGATTTTTCTATATTCACGGTTCAATTTTATATTCAATATAAATGATATTCACCGGTGAATATCAATTCCCGAAGCGGAAGAACGCGCGGGGGCCACGCGAGTCACGAGCCTCCGTGTATGAAAAAAAGGGCGATAGAAGCATTGTTGTTTGTTTGAAATCGAGAAATTAACGATTATGACGAGAAAATTAATCGTATTCTCAACGAAAGACATATAGAAAACACAAAAAAGTTGACTAATGTTAAAATGCGGTAACATTCGAGTACTTTTGCTCACTTATAGAAATGCTTTTCTAAACCTTTGTCCTCTTATTAGTGTTTGTTTAGCTATTCTACAAGCTCAGTTAACTCACAAAATTTTTGTGTGTATAATTCTACATTAAGTGAAGTGCCAAAATATCATAATCGATTTACCGTCACCTATTCCCGGCATTACCAAACTATACACATTAATCACGCTTGCTTTTGTCAGCTACCTCTGTAGCTCAGTGGCAAGAGCATTGCACCGGCATCGCAAAGGCGTGGGTTCGATTCCTGCAGCAGGACCTATAGTGGACTCTTTTTTAAATGACATACCTAAAGTTGACTACTCCTGGCTTGAATTTGAAGTCTGTATAATTCCACTCGAAATTAAGACCCCTTAAAACCTCTTAACAAATAATAACGAGAATAATTCCCCGTTTTGAAGCTACGCGGACGTCTCGTATTCTTGCATCGATAGGTCTATTTAAGCCATCATCCTGTTCTAAAACCCACAGGGTGTAAACTGAGGCTATACTACAATAGTCTGACCATTTCGGGCTTATTTTACTGAAATTACGCGATAGAAGAACAACAAGATTCCAAAGGAAAAGATAAAATATATCAGCTTTGATGTAATTTACGTAAACTATAAGCAAATATACAAAGAAAAAACTTTAGTATAGAGCTACCTGTACTACAGAGGATTATCCACAGTAATACTTACATATCTACCCAAACAATGACGTTTGTGCGGATTATACTAATCCAACATAGCTGACTGAACGTTTCTTACAGTTCGAATTAGTCTTTCCCAGCCACCACCCATATGACTGGTACTTGGGACGTTCATTTTAAAATACCATCTAATCACAGTGATTCTGTAGCATTTCTAATCGAATTCTTTCGTGCATGGTTAAGCTCTGTCTTTGCGCCGATAAAGTTTGCCCCCTGTCGCTTCCGAGCTGACGTACTGGGCCTCTGCGACAAAGAAAGCGGCGAAGAGCATTAATGAAGGAATCAGTGGTTAAGCTGTGGGAAATCTCGAGGTGTACGATTCTTGAGATCATGCAAACAAACATAACACCACATCTCTTCAACTCTTTTCTCTTTTCTTTTATTTTCCATGGGCCGAAATAATCTACCGCTGCGTATGTGCTGTACATGACTGCACGCTGCTTTATTTCTTTAATATAAATCGTTTTCCAAAACATAACTCGACTACAATCATAATATAATAACAACATGTCCACTCTCCTAAAATCCCGTACTGCAAGAGAAGATCATATTCCGATCTAACAAATCCATATATATATATATATATATATATATATATATATATATATATATATATATATATATATATATATATATATATATATAAATCTTCAGGAAGTAAGACGCATCCCTCGTAACCGTCCAGCTGTCGCTAATCTCCTGTTCAGTAATTCTCGACCATTGAACTTCCGTGATTCTCAAAGGGGTTGGATTTAACGTGGGTGTCAACGTCTTGGCTTTCGGCTGCTTCACGATGGGGGTGAAGGCTCCAGTCGATCACTCGAAAGATATACCATCTTTTGATCTTGCGTTGTTCCTCATAGCTTACGGCACACTGTACACTCAGCAATACACTTGGAAACGGCAGCTGTTGCTTAAACAATCCAAATAACCGCTAGCTCTGGTCTCGTTAAGCGTCCTGCCTCTACCTTGATGTTTGATTTTCTCGTGAAAGTGATGAACAATCAAACTGCTTACATGACTGCCTTTGGGAAGTTTTATTTTGAACTTGTGATTCTCGTTCAGATTAGCTCTTCGAAAACGACCACCAACTCAAAGCTAAGGATGCCGTTTTTGTTAACGAACGGATCAAGTTTGTAAAGAGTGCAAGGTGTTGGGTCACAGTTGAGAGCCACGCAGGAAGCCAAGCTGAGCGTCGTGTAGTTGCAGCGCCATGTTGGAAATCAGTCTCGTGAAGATGCAACGTTCGAGTACTTTGGTAATGACACACAAAAAAGATATCGGACGATAGTTGGAAATGATCTCCTTGTTACCTTTCTTGAACACCGGCACCACATGGGCGAGCTTCCATTGCGACGATAGATGAACTGATTGTAATGAGCGAACAGAGCGATTGAAAATAGAACACAGAGAAGGAGCTCATATGCGCACTCTTATTATTATTCTGTGCTAGCTTGTAGTTCTTTACTCGCTTTCTTAGTCGGTCAAGATAACGTTTACATCATGCAACTGCTGCCTTTGCCCTAGGCCAACTAGAGAAATATTGTAGTCGACTAAGAAAACTGTGATAGGTGGTTTCTGTAACAAACTATGCACATTTCTAGATTTCGGGATTGTTCGTAGCCAGCTGAAAGAACTCTGGTTGGTTATCTTCAGATATCGCTGCACGCCAATGCGATTCATCCTTCCACAAGAACTCCGGACCATTTATCCAAGCCTTTGCACTGCCACGAGATCTTTCAGTGTTATTCTAAATTGAAGAGCGTCATTCTCAATACACCATTGCACTCCCAGAGCGCGTTCAACTGGCAGGACGTCGTAGTCCAAATCGATTTCCTTTATTCTTTCTGAACGATCTTCATCCGGAATGATTTATATCACCTCTTTCTCATTGGAAATGAACTGATGCACTTACGCAACCTCCACGCTTGCACCGCTCTTTCGTTTTTTGTATCAACTCTACTGCTTTATTTGCGGTCGGTACAGACTTTAAGCCATCGTTCACGTAGAAATCCTCATGTAAGGAATCATCTGGCTCTACTCCAACGTCGGCCTCATTATCTTGTGCAGTGCGCTTGAGTGCGAAATTCGCACATGCCGGCGACGACACTGTGCACCGTCATTCAAAATTCAGCAGATTCCTTCGAGAGATCTCCACCCTTCCACCAAAGAAAACGTAGCATGTCGCAATGCTCCTCAGCTACCCTCACCTGACAAAACATCTATTCTAAGTCGCACATCACAGCTAAACACACTAGACAGAGACACCCACTAAATTGTATATTAGATCTGGACCTGGTAACAGTTTCTGATTTAAGGACTGTCCCTGAAACTCCGCCGAACAATCGAATACGACGCGTTTTTTCCGTTGCTTTGGGGGTGATACACACCATGATTTGGGATGAACCAAACCTTCCTAATACCTCGAATCTGAGCTGGTGTTACGTCCTTAGCATATCCTTTCACAATGATGTCATTCATTAATTTTAAGTAGTCCTCTTGATTTTGCTTATCCTTTCGGAACCTTTCCTTCAGTTGGTTCAACCGACGTATGGAGGCCATCTACCGATTATCAGGTAATTCGATATCTTCTGACCTGAGCGGTAACGGCAACTCGTAATGACCATCGTTACATTTAATGTTAATGTTTAATTGATCAATTTTTGCAGTCTTACGACTGAATTACAATTGAATTTACAGGCAAAGAATTAAAATGTGGAATATGTTTACTATATTTACAACATGTTGCTATAAAATTCTATTAAATTTAAGACTACTGTAAAATGTTCCGCTACGATAAAATATTAATACTAAGACTATACTAATATGCTTAAAGTTTTGATTTTTTCGCATAATTTGGGATAAAAGAGTTCAATAACCTATTCGTATTAATAATGGGAAGATTAAATCTTCTCAGTTCTCTAAAATTATGTGTTGGTAAGTTTTCTTTAGGTAGTAAATGGTGTAGTTTATGATCTTCTTTTGTTTCGATGGACGAGAATAGCTTTTGTGATAACTTTTCTCTTCTGTCCTTCAGTGTTGATAATTTTTCTTCCTTCAATGCGACTTTTGGACTTGATTCCGGGTAGATTATCCGCAAGGCTCGACTTTGTACACGTTCCATATCCGCCGACAAATAATCAGGAAGGCCTGAGTGGAAAACTTGGCAGCCATATTCTAAGATGGATCTAATGCATGTACAGTAGAATTGAATCAAAGAATAATGATCTACACCTGCACGTTTTAACTGCCTTAATAAGTAAAGTCGTTTTGATGCTTTTAATACAATTTTTTCGATATGACTGATCCATTTTAGGTCTTCCGTGATGGTCATACCCAGTAGTTTAGCTGATTTAACACGTTCAAAGCGTTCGCCATTTAGAATCAAACCATCATCAGTTGAGGGTCTTCTAGCAAAGTCAATTCGGAGCTCTTTACACTTTATAGGATTTAACTGAAATTTATTTTCATTGGACCATTTAGCAACTTGGTCTATTGTATCTTGTAATCTACTTTCCATGTTCCTTAAGATGACTTCAGAAATGGTCGTGTCGTCTGCAAATTTCCATATACTATTTGAGGGGGAACCATTGATACGTAGATCGTTAATCATGGCTAAGAACAGCCATACGCCTTCGGTTGATATCTTTACTCGCTGTAATCTATTTCGTAGAAAGTCCGTAATCCAATTTACGATTGTGGGTTTTAAACCATAACTGAGTAATTTTGCAATTAGCAAATTATGATCAACCAAGTCGAAGGCTTTCCTGTAATCGAGTAAGGCTACTCTTATCGCTGAGCCTGTGCCATCGGTTTCAGTTAGCCATTTGTGTAACATTGAGATAAGAGCAAACGTTGTACACGAGCCTGGTACAAAACCAAATTGTGATGGATCCAAAGATCTAAGCAATGTCGGCCTCAGTCCTCTGTCAATGATGAATTTTTCTGCCACTTTTGATAAGGTTGACGTCAGAGAAATTGGCCTTAGATCTTTATTAAAGTCCGTGATCTTTGATTGTTTAGGGATGGGGGGAACGTCAGCCATCTTCCATGCTTGTGGGACTTTGCACGTTTGGAATGAGCAGTTGATGATATCAGCAACAGCAGGTGCTAATATATCGGCGTATGTTTTCAGTACCCAGTTTGGTAACTTGTCCGGACCATTCGCTTTTGTGGCGCTTAATTCACGTAAGGTTTTTGCGACCAACATTTCGGTAACTTGTATTGGTTCGTCGTCGTCTTCCTTCAAGACACATACGTCATTTGTTAGCGGATTGTAGTCTGCCATAACACTGATAAAGGCTTCATTGATCTTATTTGCTAGTTCGTAATCGTAGCAATTTAAGTTCATAGTCAAACTTGATCGAAAATCTGGATTATGCTTTTCCGAAGAGCCACATAACTGTTTGATTTCGTGCCACCATCTATGCGGTTTAATTTCTTTTAGTCCACGGACTTTAGTTAGATAATAACTTTTTCCGCATCGCTTCCTTTCACGGTTCACTTTATTTCTTAAATGCCTGAATAAACCATCCTTTCCTTGTGAGAACGCCTTTTGCCTTTGAATAATGAGCCGTTTAAGTTGGTTAGTCATCCATGGACGATCAGACACATGAACTTTTATCGAACGTTCCGGCATCAGGATATCTAATCCACAATGAATAAGATCGGTAAAAATTTCTAATTTCTTATCAACAGTCGGGGCGGTTGATAGCACGTCTTCCGAAACTATGTTTGACAGAAATCTCCCAAGACTTCCAACTTTACTTGGTCTTCTATCCCGTACTTTGATTAATCTTTTATGGCACCCGGTTCTTTGTCGCCTTGTTGGAAATATTAAGATAGTTATGCGATCGGATAAGCCAAATGGAGGGCTAGGAATAGGTTCAGTGTAGAATTTATGTAAGTTAGTAAACACTTGATCCAGGGTATTTGCACCTCTTGTGGGAAAAGTCACCATGTGTTTGAGCTGGAAGCACCTGGCAGTTGATTTAAACTCTAGTTGATTGAAGTCTCCAGCCAGAATGATCGCACTATTAGTGTGTTTGGTTTCAACGCGTTCTAACGAGTTTTTTAAATGATCCAGCATTGCTTTATTATCCGAATTGGGTGGATGGTAAATAACCGCTACCACTATATTATGGAATCCACGGGGCAGCCTTTCTGGACGAAGTAGTAGCCATAGTATTTCATATTCGTCCGCTTGGAGATCTAACAGAATTTTACTTTCAATAGAATCTTTAATGTACGCACATGTGAACTGTTTATGCGGTCACGTCGAAATAATTGGTATCCGTTTATTTTAATTGACTGGTCTGGTATCGATTCTTTAAGCCAAGTCTCTGTAAAAAAGGCTATATCAGAGTTTTCCAGGCTAATCGTATAGGCTATTTCGTCAATCTTTGGTAGAAAGATTACATTTGCAAATATTATCTTCTGTCATCTTCATGAATTTTCTATCCCCTTGAGAAAGTCCTTGATTTTCTATACTCCGTTCCCAGATATCCAATTCGAACATTTTCTTCACCGAGAGCGGGCTAATTTCTTCTTTGCTTTGCCTATGGATAACAAACGCGTGCTTTGTGCTAGCCTATTAATGCAGGTAATCTCTTTAGCAATGATTCTACTGCATGTTGTAACTTCTTCCACATCATGATCATCTGATTCTGCTACTGGTCTAATTATTCCCCATCCCAGTAGCTTTTTCGCTATTAGTATTCTTTCGCTATTCTCTGCATACATTTCCTGTATCAGTTTAGACAATTTAGTTAATTGTAATAGAGATCATTTTTCTGATCCACGTAAATAAATGATATCATATCTATGCATACTAATTAAACTAGTAATGTAAAACTGTATTTCTTATTAAACAAGACGCTTGCTAAGCGTTTACTCTAGTTACAGGAATGGTTTTGCTGGTTTTTTAGCCGGAAAATTTTAATAAATGAAATCAAAAGCTTGGTATAAGAACTGCAAAAAGGTTAGCTTAAAACGGAAATTGGTTGTTGGGGGAAGGATTCCCATTCGCATATTATATACATTGGTATATTTTTGATAGAGTAGAAGCAATAAAACGCTGATGTCGCGGATGGCTTGAACCTCCTTACAAACGATCTTAATAGGGTGGCAGGCTGGTGTTGCTCTAACCAGCTGCTCATTAATCCGGAAAAAACTCAGTTCATATTGTTTGGCACTCGTCAACTACTGCAACAAAGGCCAGTCGACCTTCAACTGTCGTTCCTCGGAAAGACCCTACGTCCAACAAAATGTGTTAAAGATTTGGGAATCAAGCTCGACGAAAATCTTTCCTATGATGAGCATACTAACAAAGTCGTATCGTCATGTAACTTGGCATTAAAACAGATAAGTTGAGTAAAGCATCTTTTCGACCAAAAAACGTTGGTTCATATAATTCAATCACTGGTTTTCAGTAAACTTTTTTACTGTTCCACAATGTGGTCGAACACGTGCAACAAGAATGTATCAAAACTCCAGCATGTTCAAAACTATGCAGCGCGAATTATTACCAAAACTAGAAAGTTTGAACATGTAACACCTGCTTTAAAACTTTAAAATGGATTCCGGTGAAAGATATGTTGTATTTCCGTGAAGCTGTGATGACATGCAAATGTATTAATAATATGACTTCAACTTACTTATGTTCAAAAGTAATGTCCTGTCAACAGAGAAAGCGTCATTACAACTTACGTAACGATGGCGATTTACGCCCGCCAAGGTTTAGGACAACTTCTGGACAACGCACATTTATATATCGTGCATGTAAGATATGGAACACTATCGACGAATCTGTAAAACTTTGCGAAAACATTTCAACTTTTGAAAATAAACTTAAGAACGTGTTAGTTCAAAAATTCATTTTAGCTTAGTTATGTCGTTTTATCACGCTAATTTTATAGATTTATATAGAGACGTATTTTATTAGTATCTCACTTGTATTAGACATCTTAGTACTTGTACTTGTAAATTATCACTGAAAAGCCCTTTTGGGATGTGTTAATAATAAATCACTATCACTATCACATTATAATCGCACTTTTTGTTAATGTAACGTATCCTCACCCCCACATTTAAGGACATAGAGGCACCATGTTTCATTAGCCGCTGAAATTAGAATGAAGAAATAGGAAGTAGTTACCACCAGGCACAGTGGCGTAGCCAGCATCGATAATTGGGGGGGCCCATATTCATATATTCATGTTAACAGACTGTAAAGACAATTGATTTGAAAAGAAATTAAACCTGCGTATCACGAATATATGAATATTGCCCCCCCCCCAATTATCGTTCTGGCTACGCCACTGACCAGGCAGTAAAATAAGGATTTTTCACAAGGACACATTTCAGAAGAAATTATCGCTTGGAAAACGAATATGTGGGACGCAGTTTTGAGCACTTTCGCTATTATATGCCCGGTTGTATTTAAGAGCAAGGCTAGATTCTCAATCAGGAGGGAAGCAGGTCCAAAAAAATTTGTACGTTTCGGGACCGACTTGTGCTTGTACAGTATGTGATTAATTAAAAAAGGCTTATAGTTTCAAGTATAAGCTTAGAGGAGTAGAGAACCCGAAATTTCGGAGGAGAATTTTGAAATTCACTCCGTCAGAAACTTTACACAAAGTGTCTTCACACTTCGTTGCTTGGAGCATAAATTAAGACACGGATTAACGCTTGAAACAATATAATTAAGTAGAACAATTTTACAAATATCTAAACATATTGGCCGGGCAAATTTTTTTTCATTTCAAATTAGAGGTGGAATATCGGTTACAAATTTTATGCGATGAGCAGATGAGCACATGCTCATAACTGCTCATGAGCACATGCTCATCTGCTCATCGCATAAAAATTGCAACCGACATTATTTTTTAAATTGAACAATATAAATTATATTATATTGGGCCTGAAAATTTTCAATGAACCGGGTGCCATATTATGCGATGAGCACATGCTCGTAACTGCTCATGAGCACATGCTCATCTGCTCATAAAACTGCATTACTGCTCGATAACAAGGCATTTTCACATCCCCAGTGCTAAGGGAATGAGCTGCCAATTTTGCGGAAGATACTTTAATCGCGGTTACAATCAGCGTAGACACCAACGGGAATACTGTCCATTACGAGAACAAGAAAAAAACATGTCTAAAACAGACTCGGACAGTCAAGAAAGAGATTTCCGTGACGATGTCTCAACAACTTCTACTCAGCAGTCAGGAAGTTCGACGACGACTGACTCAGAATCTGGAGAAGAAATGGATCCCTGGATACCACTAATAAAAGAAGCAAAACAAAGAAGTAACACAGCTTTCGAGGAAATGAAAAAAACGCCTCATAAACGACAGAGGTTTCGACGAGCAATCTGCTAAAGAGAAAGCTTACTTGAATATTATGCCTAGACTCCAGAAAGAATTAGAAAATATCTATTTAGAGATGAGAAATATTTAGAGATGAGTTTTAGAAATATCTATTTATGATGATTTTGACCCAGAAGAAGCAATAGAAGCTGCAGTTGATAAGAGAAAGTTTCTTATAAAAAGGCTTTTAAGCGACCACGAGATTGAAGATGACGAGGAAAATAAAGACAGTGAAGATTATGACGATGATGATAATTAGACTTTAAATTTAATCCAATGGAAAAGGTTTACCAAACCTCTTTTAAGGAAAACATGGCAAACGAGCAAAAAAATAAGAGGACGTTTTAGAGAAAATTATTATTCATTGCTGTAACTAATTGCAAGACAAATAAATGTTAAAATCGTTAATCCATGTCTGAAATTTTCTTTCCGGACAAATTTTCTATGTACAAGAATTTCAAGTGGATATGAAATATCTCATTAAGCAGATGAGCATCTGCTCATGAGCAGTTACGAGCAGGTACTCATCCGCTCATCGCACAAAATTTGTAACCGATATTCCACCTCATATTCCATGCAAGTACACTTTGAGTAGCTCGATAACATGAAAATTGATGTATGGAAACGATTCGTGTGTCAACGGTATATTGACATTATGATATATGAGGACAATTAAATCAGGGTTAACGTATGAGCTGAACTGTATCACAAAGCATATATAGAAAATAAATCTTTTAAAATGAACATTAGTCTAATGGTACTAAATATTGACATACAAATGTGTAATCCTAGTAAAATAAAATGTACTCTTCGCAAATTCTTACTGTGTGGTAAGTAAACCGGCATTTGTGTAATTTAAGTAAATTGCTGTCAAACAAACATATCCTGCGTATTTGCGCTAATGTGCGTATCTACGCTATTGTGCATATTCAGGCTTCATTGTTTACCCCATTCCTCGCCCCCGCGCGTACTTATATGAATAATAAATTATTGCATAATCACTGTGTAAAAACTGGCAGAGCGTAAAATTATTAATAATTATGTAACTGCATGACATCTCTAAAGCCTCTAAGGATCTCTAAACAGAATATAAGCAAATATAAATCACTGGCTTCAATGAGGAGCATAACTATAAAGCCTATAAAGTTTATATATGTATTAAACAACGAAAGCATAAAACGCTTTTACTTGGAATGGCCTCTTCTGTAATAAATACACCTGAATAAATGAAAAATATTACGGTGGTAATCACGTCACGTGTAGAGCAAGGCGCTCTACCCGCTCCACCCGCTCCAGAACCCCTCTTCTGTATACTACTGACGTCCACTCGAACGTTCACTCCCGCGAATTATTAACATCCATATTAATAAAAATTTCGTTAAATTACTAATGTGTTTACTATATATATAAAATGCAGTGGCGTAGCCACACGGTCAATGACCAACAAAGTACTTTTTAGCATGTAGCATGACTAAATTGTCGGGCTGGCTAATGGTAATATAATGACAGATAAAATGGTAAAGTATATAAATCTGTATAAAATTTACAATTAAAAATCGATAAAAGCTCACTAAATCACTAAATTATGCTTTTAGACTATATCAATTGCATATACTATCAAATTGCAGCAGAAATCAATTTTGTGAACCGTAAAATTTCATATTCATTATATTTCTGTTTAGATCATCTGTCCACTTTATTGAATATACAAAAATATACAGAAATGACAGAGATGGCTTTTGCTCCAACTAATATTTTGTTTGCTTTAACGATCTTGATATACTTTGCTGGAAATCTGATTAATTGCAATGAAGATATTCCCATTTGTGAAAAGCAATTAAAAGAACTGAAAGAAGACGTGAAAGGCTGGGAAAAGAGATGTGTCAATGAAAGTCTGGGAAACTTGGATGAAATTGAACGATATTTGAATGAACGTGGACATGAAAATAATTCCCCTGATTGCACCGTAGAAATAGAATATCTCCAGGAAAGAATGCGTATGCATTCAAAGATGTGTTTCTATGAGGGTAAGCTAAATTAACGAATCTCTTATTTTGGTATTATATCTATAAACATTTAATAGTGATTCAATTATGTATGTTTGTTCGACACTGGTAACCATTGGGTAACCATTAATAAAACAAACGTTGCAACTTTATGACGTTTAAATGTTTGCACATTCCAGACATTTCGTTTAATGAGTTGCGGCTCGGAGATTGTACTAGTAAGAGTTTTAGCCGATTCAGTTCAATTTATGACACAATTAGTCTGAATGACAGAAGCTTGTGGCCTTTGGGTGGGAAGAATGAATTTTACGGTGGATCTGTATTTCCAGTGTTTGGTAAAAATCTCCGAAGGAATTGAAAAAATTCATCAAATAGATTCGAAAATTCATCTAAACGTTAAGAAGATGACAAAATTACGTTTCGTATTCGATGGATCAGCCACTTGCTAACTTGTCTATCAATGAGTATTTAGATACTGACCTCATGCATTAGGTTGACGTTGTGATAAGGCCTCATCGATGGATCATATAATTGTTGCGGTTTAATGATATTTCCGAAGATCGCAAATTTTTTAATTATATCATTCGAAATACCAAAAAAATAGAACGAACACTCGCCTGTTGTTCTCCTTTTTGTCAAGGAGTTTTTGTCTTTTGAAGTTCTCCAAAAGCTAGTAAAACAGCAACCTCGTACCCAGAGTCTTTACTCGTGGGGTGAAAAGATTCTGTAAATAAATAAATAAATTCAATAATATGAAGTCAGTTAACATATTTCGCTTGACCGCCAAGCTTATCGCATTCTCATTACCCTTTTGTGTGAATCCAACCGTACGCGGATGGATAGAGTTATGGGTGAGAAACGGCTGAAGAATGCCATCTGAAAACGGGGATTGCGGTTGGCCCACAGGGAAGGTGGGTGATTGCTTTTCTCTAATCGACCGACTTTCCACTTTCCGCCGCGTTCTAGCTTGTTTGCCACAGTTTACATCAGGCGTGGCCCTGAAGTACCTCTGGGGCACGTGACAACCTGGGCTATCGTTATCCCTCCCCCTCAAAGTCTCATTTTGCCTATTTCCTCTTCCGGTACGGATTTTGAATTCTTCCGAGATAATGAGAATACCCCAGGAAAATAAGGTAAAATAGGTGAAGAAATACTGGCGTACTCAACTCTTATAATTTATTTCAACTTTCATTTGTAAGCGAACTTTAAAATAGAGTAGCAATTAAAAATCCAAATCCACCTTTCGGTTTTCGCTTTTTTCGGTTTTCGGTTTTCGGCTATTTTGTACCCACAAATACTGATTCAACGGTTTTGTTCACTTTTCTTGCATAAAAATTACATACGGATCTAAAACGTTGGTCGGTTGGCTGCTGTTTAAGTACAACAAAATTAACCTAACAAACTTTCAAACCCGATAGCAATGAACCTGCACTTGCAGATACAAAAAGGCTCCCAAAACCAAAATCGCCTATAACAGTATTATCAAGCTGTATGCCTCTATTTAAAGATCGTCGATTTTGAGGAGTTACATGTACGATACAGGCCATAAAGAAAGAATTATAACTGTAAGAAAGAAACGCTGAACTTACTTATTACAACTTTGCACACATCTAGATCTTTGAACAGTCGTTTTGCTTTCCTTCCTCTGAAACTATATTTAGACCAAAGATTATTTGTACAAAGCCTAACCATTATCCTTCTGATACTGTTAGCACAAGTACTGCTACAAACCTGTCTATATATATAGATATCTCCTTGTAACTCAGCTTACAAGATGTCGGCCAAGTTATCCAACCAATCTCCTTTTAAATTTCGCTGGGAAATTCACTTTCTACACATGCAGCAGTGTCCATCGCTTATGGTACTGCAATATTGAGGGTATATCTAAAATGATAATTATTAGGCGCCGAAACAAGTAAAATTGTAATAAATTACCCCAAATAATAAGAGCGTGCATCAAATCCCCCTCTTACATAAAAAATTCCCAGGAAACATTTACATCCACATTTCACCCTCAACTCTATTCCACCTTTACGACGTCTGAAAACTACTTTTTGAACATTGTTTGTCATCAATCCTCATTGTAATTTTACTAAAACCTTGCGCCTAAATTGTCCAGTACAGCATCGGGATCTGTTTTACATTGCATAAACAGTTTATAGCAAGTTTGTAATATTGTAGATCAAGCGAAGCTTGTAGTTAATGATTCCGTTGTAGTCTGACTGCTTTACGGGAATTGCTGAACCACAGGTTTAATTCTTATTTATGGTATTTAGGGTAGGTGGTATATATATCACGTGTACTTTTATGTAATTGTCTTCTTGTATAGTTGGCGCCAAAAAGCGTAAATAAAAAAATTCTTCCCGCTCAAATTTGCGGTTCATGATCTGGTCACAAAGTTTGGACATAAATCTCAGCGAATTCTATGACAAATGATTTTGGAACGAATTATTTTATCCAGAGGACAATCACACAAAGCACTACGTCCTACATTAGTTTTCACCCATTTGTAATTATGCAATCCAATACATAAATATGCAGCATTTGACTTCAGCCGTAATCTTTTTCCAGGACCTTATCCTGAGCAATATATGTTCCTGGCGAACCACACTGCAATCTTGGCTGTCGATTTAACTACGCTTGACACGACAGTCATTGTTTATGGAAAAACATATATAATTACGCTATACATTGACATAAAGAATAAGAAAATATATTTCGCGGAACTTAATAAAGAGATTCGTCGTGCAAATTATGACGGCACTTACGAAGAAAGCGTTGTGAAGGATGCTCGGACAATAGCATTAACAATTGATTGGATAGGAAGTCGAATATTCTGGACTGAAATCACCACGAAAACCATCAAAGTGGCGGCTTTAGACGGTAAAGACAGCAGAACTCTGATCACAACACTCCATCCTTGGGATATAGCAATTGACCCCATCGAAGGGTGAGTGTTTCACAAACTGAGAAGTAATCGGAGCAAAAGCTAATTGGCTTTAATTAAAAAAAGTTTATCGCTATAAAGTCAGATTTGTATGATTTTTTTTGCGACATAGGTAACTATATATTATTTGTTTTTTTTCGCTTTGTTTTAATCATGAATTCATTCTTCTTGATTATTGTTCAATTTTATCGCGATTTTATTGACTTGTTAGGCAGATAATTTTGCGAACTGACATTAATTAACGGGTAAAATAAACCTTTCATATCTTTTCTTCAGTGCATGCTATGAAGATGAGTATTTTAGTTTGCAGTTTGATTCAGCTTATACTGAACTCTACCTATATTAAAGTTCTACATATCAACAGTTTGGCAGCCAAATAAAACTAGACAATTGAGACAAGTTTCGAAAATGATTATAGCTATGTATTTAATGCTTTTCAGCATTTTTCATTTTGTTCTTTTTATTTCGTCTTGGCAATTATATTACTAAATTTTAGGCAAAATTCCAAAATGCTGATATTGCGACGAAATATATATCCCTTCTCTAGCGAAACATTCAATTGAACTCAAAGCACTCTCGTATAGTTTTATATTTTATTCAGCCTATCGGTAACGAACAATTGGCATCAGAGCTAGACGTTTTGCTGGAAATCAAAGCTATCAATAGACTTTTCAATTACACCTTTGCCCGTCGTTAAACGAAATAAGAATGACATTAAAGTCATTCAACAAACATGGAATTTCATTGAGAATACAAAGAACAGTCAAAAACATAAAAGATTTTTTCGTTTGAATATAGAACAAACGTTCAATTAGAGAATAAAGATTATAGTAATATCAATATTACAGCATAGGCTTACTGACAAGAAATCATACAATCACACGTTATATTCAAACTGGTGTAATATACTTCATAATCATAATAGATTTATGAAGGTTATGAACGTCTACATATATATGCACACAATCTTATTGCACACATGTTCAGCATACACAAGCTACACACAGTTTTAGCCATTAATGGCTTCCCTAGCAAGACATCGTGGAATATAGCTCTGCATATGCTGGAACCAAGCTGCACATTTGGGAATGGTAATTGATCCGATATTTCGTTCAATTGCTTGTTCAAGCAATTGTATTCTGTATTCACCAAGTGGAAGGTGAGCATTTATTGCCGCATTTCTGCCAGCAAAGTGTTCTTGCATAACCGGGCGTAAGATATGTGCTTTTATGCAGGCTTTTAGGCAACTTATCGCTTGCTCGACAATATTTAGGAATGGCTAGTATGGAGGCAATATACGCAGCTGTACGTTGTCTCTTAGCTGCTCTTGTCGTCGATGTGCTGGTGGTGCTCCATGGGAGGTGAGATAATGAGTTTTCATCTTCATTAAGGTGGGTAGATTTGCCTGCAATACACTCTGTAAATAATTTCCTGGTCACGCCTGATCGCGCTATAAACTACGCTTTCTGTCAAGCATTGATTTTGGACCGGACACTTATTACTTCTGCGGCAGTTACACGCGTTAGCTGTCGATTTACGTTGAGTAGACGTGCTTGTAGGTGTAGGTGTAGGTGTAGGTGTAGGTGGATGTGTAGTTGTGAGTTTATGATGTGAAAGGATTCTGAAGTTGTGTTTGGAAATTAAGATTTTTAGTTTTCCATACAGCTGTAGTCACTTTCACCGTACAACGATTGAATAGTTTATGCAAAGCTAGGAGGGAGAGAACGCAGGATTGAGGCTCACTGTCCTTCGAAGACAGGAGGTGGTTGAGGGTTGCGGTGATTATACACGAGACACCCCTAGGTAGCCGTACGTGAGTTGCTGTTCACATAACTTTCACCTTTCAACACTCCAGATCATGTGGGCGGGATGTTTCACATTTCGAAATAATAAACAGGCAGACACCTCCGTGAGATCCCATCAGTTCGACGACCCAGCCGTTCGAGGTTATACGTATCTAGAAAGGGTAAGTTGGACATCCCCAATGTTACTTTTTAACAACGCCTCGGTAATAAGAAATAATTCAAGCTCGAGCTAACTTTATCAATCATTGGAAGAAGTGACATAACGTTAGTTGCTGCTATATTAGGTACAAATTCCGAAGATTTCGATTTAGACTTATTACGGGGATAAGAAAACTGTTTGTGGACCATAGGGACTTCAAATATATTGCAACTGTTTCTTTTTAGGTATTCTCCGCATTTCTCCGGCTCAAACGTACATTGATTGAGTAAATTTTTACGATTATCAAGTAAATCTCTTAAATCGGGCTGGTCGTTAATGACCTGAAAGGTGGGGGTGTTGACGGTAGGAACATATGCGGACGTGGAAACGTACGGGTACGGGGACGGTTGGAAAGGGAATAGAAAACTTAGGGGATTAGATGCGGGCCAGTGATTTCGCTCGAAGGGAAAAGGGATTTGTTGCAAGGAGGGGTTGGTTAGGGAAGGAACTAACTCTTTCGCCACGCTTTTGTTGAAATTTAGAGTTCCATTTCCGTGTTGTAGGTGAAGCAAACTTGTGCGAGAAATCGCATTTAGGTCCATTCAAACAATGATTTCTTCTTTTTAAATATGGGTACGGAACTGACGCTGTTTCTCTTTTGCAACGAGATGGAGATTGGTAAGAAGAAGGGACCTCTAAGGACTTGGAGCTTGCATTTAGAGCTAGACATCATGGCGTATGGACGTGTATTTGACAACTCCGTTATTATTGAAGATCATTTTAGTTTTAATCAAGAAATTGATGAACATAGTATGGTGACATCAACACCTGCTAAACAATCAAATCTTATCGAAATAAATGACGAATTGGTTTGGAATGGTTCGTATGAGAATCTGAAATTGTTTATACAATCCGACTTGGGAATCGAAGGGCAGTGGAAATCTACCGGCGGAGAAGTAAAGAAATTCACAAGTAAAAACTATGTATTGAAGTGGCATAGTAAAACGAAGCAAAAGCTTGTGGTATTTCAAGACGACGAGAATCAAAGCCTTCGACAAAAACTTGTAAAATTCGCTTCGTTAAATAAAGCCAAGAACCGTGACGAAGATTATCATGACGAACATCTATCGTGTAGCAAAGCCGAAGAAAACTCAAACCCGGTCAAAATCACTCAAAATCCATCGACCAATGTCAACGAGCATGAACGCAAAAACTTAAATAATGCGGACAATTTTTCAATCGAAACGCCTCATGCTAAAAGTGGACATAAATTCGACAATTCTCAGTGTTATTGCTGTGACCTAGCGCTACAACTCAAGCGTATCGAAAGTGATATATTACAACTTAAAAATCGAGCAGACGAAGATACACAAGTATGTAAAATTAGCGCGTGTGAAAACGAAAAGGTTCACCTGAGAAACAATTTGGAAAAAGCTAACAGTATAATAAAAGACCTTAACACCAAAATTATTAATTTAGAGCAAGAGAAAACCGATCTAGTCACCGCTCTGACGCTTCAACAAAACGATTATCAAGCTTGCCTGAATAATTTAAATCAAAAGAATACTAATTCAGCTGAAATGTCTAACAACTTTCAAGTTGTACAGAAGGACAAAAACTGTAACAGAAAGCAGCAAGCAAGTGAAATCTCATCAACTTCCCACACGCTCAATGTAGATAATCGATTTCAAACCTTAAGCGATATATCGGACAACGAGACGCAAACAGAGATTAGGGCTGGCAATTATCCCAAGGGTAACGAAATAAATCCTACAAATGACCAAGAAGAATCTACCAATGTGCGCCAAAAGAAGGGAAAGAGTCCTGAAACACACGAAATTGGATCGGATATCTTAATTATAGGAGACTCGATAATTAAAAATATCCAACCTAGAAAGCTTTCAAAGAAGAAGGTGCATAAGTTTACTTATCCAGGAAAAACTGCAGATCAGATTGAAATGGAGATCAACTTTGATAAATTAAAAGCAATCCCGTCCCATGTAATTTTGCATGCTGGGACAAATAATCTCCCTTTGGAATCCGCTGCCGAATGCTCTCAAAAGATTGAAAAGCTTGCCACAAAAGTAAAATCGCAATTTCCCTATTCGAAAATTGGTTTATCAGGTCTAACAGTGCGACACGACCTCGCTTTGTCCAGAAAGATTGACGAAGTCAACAAGGAACTTGAGCTCATTTGTACGAAACTAGATATCTCATTCATTGACAACTCAACCATTGATGACACATGCCTAAATGGAAGCAAACTTCATCTAAATGCGAAAGGCTCGGCCATTTTAGCCGTTCATCTTATCAATTTTCTTAGGGGAAGCAGTGGACCAGCTTCATCCCAGAAACAACGTTATCAGGATTTTCAGAGTTCCACGATTCAGAAACTTGGAGAATTGTTGAAAATAATCGTACAACCACAGAAGGACATCCGCAGAAGGAAACGTTAACTGATTTAACGTGTGGCACAGCATCAGGTATTTTTGATCATCCATTGCATGCAATAAGCAAATTAAAAGGTATTAAAATAGCAAGTTTGAATATAAATAGCCTACTAAAACATATAGATGAGCTCCGTGTGCTTTTGACTAATTCTTCCTTGGATATTCTTGCAATTAATGAATCAAAGATTGATGATTCAATAGCAGATAATGAAATTAATATAGCTGGATATAACATGATCCGCAATGATAGAAATAGATCTGGGGGTGGCGTAGTCCTTTACATTAGAGAAAATATATCCTTTTCTGAAAGGAAAGATCTCCTTCCAGAAACGCTTGAAATGATATGTATTGAAGTACGTAGACCACATAGAGTGGCTTTCTTAGTAAGTGTTTGGTATAGGCCGCCTAATTCCAATAACGACGCCTTTAATGAACTCGATTTATTTCTGTGTAAATGCGATCTCGAAAATAAAGAACTAATGATTGTTGGAGATATGAACTGTGATCTTGTTAAAGCAGTTCCAGACTCCCATACGCGGAGACTCCAACTGTCATGTTCTTTATACCAATTGGATCAATTAATCACTGAACCAACACGAGTGACCGCAGAATCGGCAACTTTAATCGACCTTTTTTTAACAAACAGATCTGAAAATATAATAAATTCTGGCGTGATCCATCTTGGAATATCGGATCACAGTTTGATTTTTGCAGTTAAAAGTATTAAAGTACCGAAATTAAGGCACACTTATAAAGAAACCCGAGACTACAAAAAATTTGTTGAAAGCGATTTTATAGAAGAAATATCGCAAATCCCTTGGGAAATTGTACACCAATTTGACGATCCTAATGTATCCTGGCATGTTTGGAGATCCCTTTTTCTCGAGATACTTGATAGGCACGCGCCTATTCGGTGCAAGAGAATAAGAGGCAGCTCGGTGCCTTGGATAACATCTGACGTTAAACGATTAATGAGAACCAGAGATTTTCATAAAAAGCATGAAAACATTCATCTACGGCACATTGGAATAAGTATAAATCAGAACGGAACAGGGTTAATGCTGCAATGAAAAGCGCTAAAAAACTTATTTTCGAGACAAATTAAAGAATGCTCACATAGTAAAGATGTTAAAAAAAGTTGGAATCTGATAAACACCCTATTAAATAGAAGTAAGAAATCACCCAATGTTAACGAACTTCATATCAATAATTCAGTTATCGTAGACGACAAACAAATAGCTGACGCTTTTAATGAATATTTCGTACAAATCGGTCCTAAATTAGCGGCTGAAATGTGTGAACCTACAAACAGTTTAGATTCTCAGGATTGCTCCGATAGTTTTTCTGGCCCTCGATTTGCTTTTTCCTTAATTAGCCCAATCAATGTTGCCATAAGTCTGAGGCAACTCAAAATCTCAAAAGCGACGGGTTTGGATAATATACCTGCTAAAATACTTAGGATATCCGCAGATATAATAGCACCATCATTAACCGCCATCTTTAATTTATCTCTCAACACATGTACTTATATTGATGCATGGAAAATGGCTAGGATAACACCAATTTTTAAATCTGAAAACAGACAAAAGTGTGACAATTACCGACCTATCTCAATTCTACCGATAATAAGTAAATATTTGAGAAGGAAATTTTTGATCAGTTATATGACCATTTATCTCAAAATCTCTTGCTCTCCAAACATCAATCAGGTTTCCGGCCAAATCACTCAACCATGACAGCACTGATCCAAATGTGCGATCAATGGTTAGAGAATATGGACAATGGCATGCTAAATGGGGTTGTTTTTCTTGATATCAGAAAAGCTTTTGATTCAATTGATCACTCTATTTTACTAAAAAAGATGAAAACGCAATTTGGAATTCATGGAGCTGAGCTAAAATGGTTTGAATCTTATTTGACAAAGAGAGAACAAGTGTGCCTTGTCAATAGTCAGGTTTCGTCACCTAAACAAATAATATGTGGAATTCCACAGGGCTCAATCCTTGGCCCGTTGCTATTTTATTATATATTAATGATATGCCAAAGTGCCTAAAATCTACAACTCCCTATCTTTATGCTGACGATACTGTAATTTCTGCATCATCACATGACTATGATACTCTTGTCCAAAATCTAAATGAGGACTTAAAAAACTTGCATAGTTGGCTTTTCAAAAATAAGTTACAACACCACCCAACTAAAACCAAATTGATGTTTATTGGATCACCGTATAACCTTAAAAATAAGGTTGGTGAAAATGCTGTAATTTTTGACGACAAACCAGTACCATTAATTCATTCTTTTGAAAGTTTAGGAGTAGTAATTGATGAAAATCTAAGTTGGGTAAAACATATTGATAAAATATGCAAGAAAGCAAGTTCTGGTATCGGAGCTATAAAGCGCGCTAAACCGTACGTCAACACCAATACGTTACAAACCATTTATAAAGCACTGATCCAGCCGCATTTTGACTATTGTTCTACCTTGTGGTCAAACTGCGGTAATTGCTTCAGATAAACTGCAGAAATTTCAGTCCAGCGCAGCAAGGGTGATAACTAGTGCCACCTACGATGAAAGGTCACTAGATATTCTTAATACCTTGTCCTGGGAAACACTCGAAAATAGAAGGGAAAAATCCAAGGCTGTATTTATGTACAAAGTATTAAATGGCTACGCCGCCCCAAGTCTAAAAGAATCTTTCTGTAAAAAGAGTGTGAAACAAAATACTTATAATCTTAGAAGCAGTGAAAAGGATTTAATTCTTCCAAAACCCAGAACGGAATATCTAAGAAGAAGTTTTAAGTACAGCGGCGCCATGCTATGGAACAACCTTTCACCTGCAGCTA
This sequence comes from Dendronephthya gigantea, assembly GCF_004324835.1. Classification (NCBI taxonomy): domain Eukaryota; kingdom Metazoa; phylum Cnidaria; class Anthozoa; order Malacalcyonacea; family Nephtheidae; genus Dendronephthya; species Dendronephthya gigantea. The sequence continues at coordinate 122,199 of NW_021163266.1, read as the reverse complement.
AATCGGCAGATACTTTAAACTGCTTTAAACGAGAAATAGCAGTAAACTAGTGGAAGATGCTGTGCCACACGTGTCAAATACGTTTATGTATTTTATATTTTTAACTCTATCTTTTTTTAAAGTACTTATACTACATTGTATTATTTGTGTGACGCCCCTCGTGGAAATCAGCTATATATAAATATGCTGTCGAGGCTAGCGTGGGTAAATAAAGTTTTTAATAATAATAATAATAATTGATTTTATTCCATCTATCAGGCATTGTAACCACGAATGGAATTTAGACTGGGAATTTTCACGTAGCGTAATGTTATCAGGCTATCTGGTATATTGACGAAAGCGTTTGTTTTATTGCTGAGATTTTTCTGGCGCTGTTGATTTATTTCCGGTCATAAGTTAACATAACATACCGGTTATACTTTTGTTTATATTTATTCATTTGATTACTAAAACAGGGCTGATCCTTACGCGCATCAATAAGGTTTACAACAGATGATGTTGTCTTGAATGTTTTCAGGACTTTATATATGTGCATAATCGAAAGAAACAGAGGCCAAACTTACGCAAGATGCTTGGCGGCTGACCAATACTAAGTGCATGAATATAGTTTCAACCAACAGTCATATATTTGTATAGTATACTTTTCATGTAGTCATCAGTTTGTAGTAGATTACCCCCCCCCCATATAGCAACAAAATCACGCAACGCGTGATTCCCACGCGGGACGTCGAAAATTGTCGGATTTTCCCGAAGATGTGCGTGGTCTCCACGCAGGGTGAGAGTGTGACGTTATTAAACCGTAATTAAGTACACAGTAAGGATTTGCGAGGAAAATATTTTATTTTTCAGGTTATAGACATTTAGTATGTCAACATTTTAATAGTGTGTTTCTTTCCATAGCATTAGGACTGTTTATTTTATTACATGATATTATGAGAATGTTTCTTTCAATCCTACTAGGACTGTTCGTTCATTTTAAGAGTTCATTTCTTAAATAATCTGAAGGGAACAGGTTTTTTATTTTTGTTTGTGATTACATTTGTCTCTCTCCAGCCATAACCCGTACGCTTCTACTTCAACTTTAGGACAATGTTGATATGCGTCGACTGCCAAATGCTTCCCGCAGGTCTCCAGCCATACTAGATTTTTTATCAGTATTTGCGCTTTCGGGCATCCAAAACACTCCAAATTGATGGAGGGAATGTTCAGGTTTGCGAGGAGATCCTTCTCGTATCAAACATATTGTTTACAAAAGGTAATTGGTGTTGCGCTACGGTGTGCGCTACGGTGTGCGCTACTCCCACGCGTGATGATGTGCGCACAAGTATTTGTTTACAAAAGTTCATTTGTGAGCGCTACAATGTGCGTTACACCCACGCGTAGTTTTGCGTGCGCTACGAAAATAATTACATTACACAGAGTATTTGTTTTCATATGGCTACCTAGGTTTTAATGACAGGACGAACCTGAACATGTTCCCCTCCAAACAAAGAGTAGCTTGCACATAAAGATCGCACATCGAACAGAAATTGCCCGAGAAAACACAGCAATGGAGTGCTTACATGGAGTGCCTGCGACCGCAATCTCTACCAACAAAGGAAAGTTTTGGGTTTGTAACAAGAACAACCCTAAATGTTGTGAATTATTTTGCCCTGAACAAGTTCATTGGCTCTTTGATACGGCTATGATGATGCGGAGGGCGAATGGCGCGATTCATCCGCTGTGTGACACACACCAAAGGCCGACCAAGATGAAAGTTGTGAAGGATCTAAGTAAACGTAACTTTGGGAGACCGTTCTTTGTTTGCTGCGATCGTAAAAATCCGTGTAACTTTTGGCAATGAGGTGACAGATTAGAGCTCCCGAAACGGAAGTGTCAGCACGGGGTAAACTGCTGTGTGGGGGTTAAACGCCGGAAATAGTTGTATTAAAACAGATATAGATTTGCGTTTTTAACATTTATTCATCTAACGATCAATTACAGCAATAAATTGTAATACATCAAAATCTTATTTCGTATCCCTTTTTGTTCGTTTGCCATGGATTCTTCAACAAACGCTCTATTAGTAAACCTTTTAAATCGCTTTCTTTATTTTACTATTCATCTTCAAACTTGTATTCGTTCAAAAGTCTTTTGATAAGAAACTTTCTCTTATCAATAGCAGCTTCTATTGCTTCTTCTGGATCAAAATCATCGTTTTCAACAAATGCATCTTTTGTGTTCATTATTTTCTTATGTATCGGGTCTTTTTTTACTTGTCTCATCCATAAAAGGCGCTCCATATAAATATTTTCTAATTCTTTCTGAAGGTTAGGCATGATGTTCGAGAAAGCTTTCCCTTTGGCAGAGTGCTCATCAAAACCACTGTTTACAAGGCTTTCCTGCATTTCTTCGAAAGCTCTATTACTTCTTTGCATTGCTTCTTCTATAAGCGGCATCCATGGGTCCATTTTTTCTTCAGATTCTGAGTCAGTCGTCGTCGCCGAACTTTCAGACTGCTGACTGGAAGTGGTCGAGACATCCTCTTGGAAATCTCCACCTTCGCTGTCATAGTCTGTTGAGACATGTTTCTTTCTTGCTCTCGTAGTGGACAATACTCCCGTTCGTGTCTGCGCTGATTGTAACTGCGGCTGAAGTATCTTCCGCAAAATTGGCAGCTCATCCCCTTAGCACTAGCAGTGTGGAAATGCCTTGTTATCGAGCAGCAATGCAGTTTTATGAACAGATGAGCAACTGCTCATGAGCAGTTATGAGCATGTGCTCATAGGCCCGTTTGGGCCCTATATGGCCTTATATGGCACTATTAGGCCCGATGGCCCGATTGCTGACTGGGCGTCCCAACCCGCGAATATGGACAAATATTCCATTAAACATCTACGCGGTACTTTAATTTCGTAGTCCAGTGATGCACACAAACTAAAATGTTAACCATCCCTTATGTACTTTCTTCGTTTCCCCGAGGTAGAGGTTCTTCGTTTACGACTAGGCTGCACATGCTTTAATTTTGCAGTGCTTAAGTAAACATTAAAGTTTCTCTCCATCTCTTCTTGGCGCTCTAATAAATTTTCCAGACACTCCTCCATATTGAATTCCTTTGGTTCTTTACTCTGTCGAGGTACACATATTCCTATCTTACTCCACTTTAACCATTTCTTGCGTTCCTCTGTGTCCATACCGTGTACTTGGTCGAGATGATTTGCTAACCTTGCTAAATTTGTACTACCACAGCCAAACACAGGCAGTTCCTACGCGTGCGACCCATATTTAGATGATTGCTCAACAAATTCCTAATAATAATTGGCTCATTTTTTCGTGGGTCAGGTATTTTATTAGGCCCGTTTGGGCCCTATATGGCCTTATATGGCACTATTAGGCCCGATGGCCCGATTGCTGCATGACTGGGCGTCCTAACCCAGACAAGTCCGGGCTTATCAACGCAAACTCTTACTTACGGAAGACAAATTCAAACGATCTAAATAAGAAAACAGTGTAGTGCCCGGACAATATGTTTAGAATATTTGTAAAATTGTTCTACCTAATTATTTTGTTACAAGCGTTAATCCGTGTCTTAATTTATGCTCCAAGCAACGCGTTGTCCATAACACCAATATATATCTAAAAATGTATACATTTTCGCATTCACCATACCTCCTTTTGTTCTTCCAAATTATCCCCAGCCTGGTAGATTGTGCCGTAGTCTAACTTGACAACAATTTTCCCTTGCCCATAATGCTTGTAGAGGACCATTTCCTCTCGTGTTAGTATTGGTAGAGCTTGCGAAGACGTTGGGAATTTTGTCATGTTGGCTTGTTCTTCCTGCATTTCCTGTTTTACTTGCTCCCGTAGATGTTTAATGGAACATTTGTCTATATTCGCGGGTTGGGGCGCATTACTAACAAAACCATCGTTGGATGTGCGCATGCGCATAGCTATCGTTGGATGGTTATGATATAGAGTTTTGGCAACTTTGGATTTCTGCCGCTAGCAGAATAATATTTTGGGCTCACTTTGTGGAATTTGCCTTGTAATCATGCAAGCCTGATTCAAGATGGCGTCCAGCCAGTTGCTAAGCAACAAATCTAATATTCCGCATATTTTTATTAAAGCTTTCGCACTTTACAGGCTTTCGTCATTCTATCAAAAAATAAACACATTTCCATAGGTTTTCCTTACACTTAACTTTGTTCTGTCACACTACCCGACTGTAATTCCTAATCTCCGGGTTAAATTAGAAACCCACACGGTGCTCGTTGCTTGGTGGCAAAGTTTCCAAAATCCTTCAAAAGGTTTTACATTATCTTAATTTTGCATACTGTACTACGTATCATATTGTGGAATACCACCATGCAAATATTGCGATTTGAGAAGCTTCAACTTTCGTAAACAAAACACGCCAAGGCCCTACGATTATGAATTCGAAGTCAACTTTCAAAGCATTTAAGACTTTTGTAGACAGCCTGGATTTACCAAACCCTTATAAGTACTTTAGGAATGCTCTGAAACCCCCCCCCCACGATTTAAAAGAAGAAAACAAACCATTTCTATTTTCATGTACTCGACAACCATTTTGACTTGAGTCTGCGAATCGAATTAGTGAGGAAACAGCGGTTAACTCCATTGCAGTTTTTAGCATTTTGTGACACCAAAAACGACAGCGTTTGAACAGACGGGACATATGTCTGGGCATGCGTCGGTAGGAAATAGCCAAATAACGTGGAGAACACTAGTCGCACGATTGTCGCGGGTATTGTGGCGGGAAATTTAAAGTCCAACTAATTTGTAAATAAACAAACTGTTTGTATAAATAAATTTATGCGATATAAAAAGACAATAAACTTTTAACAGTTGTTTTAACATTGATCAACAAATACGTGCACGGAAAGCAGTTTGTTACAGTACTATCTAGAAATAATCTAGGTAAAAAAATAACCTAGGTCAAACCTCCGTCTCATCGCGGTTAAACCGAAGTCAGACCTTTTCAACTGGTCATATGACATCTCAAAGTGGTTAGCTCATTCCTGTGCGAATACTTGACCGATTTTGATGAAAATTGAACCATTTAAAAGAGGAAATTGTGCTGAGCAGGGTCTTAAGCCCAAATACTTGCGGAGATATTCAGGCTTTGCTTCTCCCGAAAATATCTTCCGTACACGACAGAGTCATATGGGGTCAACTGAGAAGGAGTTTTAAACCTCGACCTCACTCGGTCTGACAGACATTTCTTAAGATTTTTTTGATTTGGTTATTTTGCTGTCCTTCACAGCTCTTCATAACATTTCGTTCGGAAACGAACGGCCACTGCTAAGGTATTTTTTCCCTCGCGGTCGTCAGTGGTTTCTGACCGACCGCGACCTAACGGCAACCTAACCGCAACCTAAGCGCAACGCAACCGAAATGCAGTGTTAGGTTATTTCTGGACAGTACGGTATGTCAATCGAAAGTCAAAGGTGAAATGACTGAACTCTGAGGATTGTGACATCTTCGCGAATATTTTTTTCCTGTGAAATTTGCAAGTGCAATTTACCTCTTATTAAAGTCGCAGCATTCTTACATTCACAGCATTCTTAGCCAATTACCCGTTCACATAATTTAACTTAGTTCGCTTGGAATTCCTATTACAAACAAACAAGAAAACGAAAAGCAAATCGACCATAACTGGGAACTGTTAATTGGCACCGAACGGTCAGTTGCTCAAGAAAGATCGCCGAATTTTCCTCCAGTTGACCATAGTACAATTAAGTCAAGAATTATGAATACTTCAACATAAACGAGTAAAAAGTGCATGGGGACAAAGGCTACAGATTTTGAATAAAATACGAATTTGTTGTCTACACGATCGAAGCGATAATTTGAAGCACTGGATGCATAAACTAAAGAATATCGGCACAAATATTTAAAAAAGAAAATATTTCCAGATTATATTTGTATCGAACTCGACGAAGTATCCAATCCATTTTCTGAAAAAACTTAAACACCAAATTGTACAAAACCTGCGGCATATGATGCCAAAAATAACGGACAACAAAATCTACCGCTTTGTACCCTAATTCAAAATTTATTTAAGACCCAACATAATAGTCCAACATAAAAATCGCCAGCCATCTTCCTCGCGTTTGGTTTGGAAACGTGTTTCGGTTTGGAAGCACACTTTAGGTTCTTTATGAGTTACTCTACAACTTGCAGCAAAGAAAAGCGTCGACAAAAGTCCCCTCTGTTCATCGCTGGCATTTAGTTGAAGTAATCTGATTTCTCCAGTGATGGAAAGTTGGATTTGTGAATCTTTCGTGCAGGTCGTGATAAATTATTTCATCGTCTCCATTGCGATGAATCATCCAGTAGTTAAGACCATGATCATCGATTAATAATAACATAAATTCCGTCTGTAATGAAAAAATTCCAGACGATGGTAACGGTTGCTCAATTCGTTTTCATTCTTATTGACCTTCACCTATAGATATCTATTTTGGATGCACGCTATCGAGTGCACCGTAACACGAAAACACCTGGCAACCAATAAGGAAAAAGAAATAGTTCGGCCCCAAGAGCGTTTGTTCCGGTCCAAACTGGCTCTTGATCACCTCGAAAAAAGACTGTACACACTCGAGCACAGACTCGCGGATGAAAGTAATGAGATCATCGGCATGGATTACGATGGCAATGACAGGAAGCAAATAATGAAATATTATTCAGCTGACTGGGCTTTATCGTTGGACGTAATTGGAAATTTTCTTTATTGGAATACAGGGAATTCCAAGAGTATTATTAAAGGGAATATCTCTAACAAAGAGATAATTCGTTATATTCCTTTACCGAAAAGCTTGATTGTGAGACACGTCGGAAACTTTTTCGTGGTGGTAAATAAAAATCGGCAACCTGAAGGTAGGCTTATATTATACTGTTAACTAGTTAAACAGCACGGTAGTGAAAGGAAATGTGCATAATAGTATAATACTTATGAAGTGAAATATACTTTGAAAGTACCAACTGTAGGTAAATATTCTGGATATTTTCCCGAGGGAACACCCCAAAGCTCCAAAATGCGGAATATTATTAATATTTCCACCATATCGGGTAGTTTAGAGGTCGAAATATTCTTATTTACGCCCATAGTGAATGATGTCGCAGATTATTTGTGGTCTATGATTTCTAATTTCTAGTTGATAGTTACAGCCACGAGTTAAAAGTTCCTTACTAAATTTTTTTAAAAACTCACGTTGAATTTGTTTTATTAGTGCATTTAGTGCCAGACTTATAAATAAAACTAATAAAACAGAATTTAAAGAAGATGGAACATCCGCATGCATGGTTACGATTTTTGGTAGTTAGCACTTCACTGGATGAAGGTAAATTGTAGAGGTTCAAAAGGTCTTGATTTCGAGTGCAATTATAACAATATATACACATTATACACATATATTACCATCATAAGTAGTATTATCCGGGGGTTAATGAGCCCCATTTTATGCAAGAGGAAAATTAGAATTGATATTTAGAATTTATAATTAGGATTGATAATTAGAATTTATATTTAGAATTTATAATAAGGATTTTTCCGAAGATGACCCGAAGATGATCCGATGAGTTTCGGACTTGTCATAAAACAACGCAAGAGGTTTTCGATGAATTTCGGCATTAAGATTTGTTTAAGTGCATGATATGTCATCTTAATTATTCATGGGTTATCATCAGGTTATTCATTTTCCGTTGACAAAACAACGAGAGGTTTTTGACCATGCGCATTTTTGTTTCATAATGGCGAAACGTGAGACCAGTTATTTTAATCACTTTAAAATTTTATTTCAAATGGCTTTCGGAAAAACATGAACAGAGAAATAATGTGTTTGAATATTTATGTTTGGTTTAATTATGAAGAGTTGCGAGTTGCGACCATTGCATTTTGGTAGAATTATGGCCTATTTGGCTTTATTTTATAAAGTAAAGGATCATTATGACCGTGAAACATTCTGTCAAGCTGTTCGAATAAGTGTTGATGATTTAAAATACGTTAATTTGGCGAGCTATGAAATAAAATTGTCGTGGTTTCAACGGCTGATATTAGGGAGATTTAGCACGAGGACGTGAACGACAAAGACGACGTGAAAATGGCGAATAAATGGCGTGATGCGCCCAAATATGGACATCCCAAGCCATTTACTCGCCATTTTCACATCGTCACGTTCACGTCCTCATGCTGAATTTCCTTATTGTGGCTGAAAAGCGGCGAGATAGTTTGAATATCGATAATCGTTAAGGCCATGTTACACGGTGCAATTTTTCTTGCAACTTAATTGCGATGCAATTTTACTTTGAAGAGATGTAAATTAGTGAAGAGTCCTTCAAAAGGGCAGTGTAAGATACGCCACGGAGTGTAATAAAGATAAAAGTTTGGTAATTGCCAAATTTACATCTCTAAGAAGAAGAATTGCATTGCAAGTTGCAGGAAAATATGCAGCGTGTAACAGGGCCTTTAATCATTAACCTAATGACCGAACACTTTGAAATCTCACGTCTTTGTCCAAACGCGTTTGTGCTCAACCTACTGGCCGAAATGAGCAAACCTTGTAGCCTGAAGGACCTTGCTGTTAAAACAGTTATTTTAAACCTACATAAAACATTGCTAGATCGTGGTGTGGAGCTGTGTACAAAGAAGATATCTCAGACACCTCTTTCACGTTTACTCGAACAAACCACCTGTGCGATACAAGACACGCTCCTATGTCCGTGAAGCATATCCGCCTTATCCATATTGTACTTCAGAGTATTGGTGGCTCGATGTCCAAGATTGTATGCTAAGATATGAACAGATGTTTATCAAGCGTTTTCCCTCAAATATTCCCCTTCACTTATCACTACTTGTAGCTAGCATTAAAGTACACAAACGTGAAGATTTAAGTGTATACAGGACTGTACTTAATTATTAAATTATCATTTCTTTCATGATCGGAACATTCTTAAGCTGTATTAAAAAGGATAATGTAGAGTTTGCATGAACTTATATGTAAATTATTAGAATTTATAATTACTATAGGCGGTTATGACAATAAAATTAGAGCGCACATGGTACTGAGTTTTTACTTAGTTCTGAAGCGACTTGGAATATATGAAATAAGGACGAACTCTAGTTATACGGAGAAATAAGGTACAAATCACTTATATATATATCTTGTATTTGCTTCTATATCTTTCGTACCTGTAATCATCTAGTTATGTTTAGTTAGTCACGAGTAATGTTATTTTGTCTAATTTTACGTCCACAAAATAAACGATTTTAAACGCTTTGTGGTCAGTGCAAACAATTACTCATATCTACGGCGGAACAGCTACTCAAGGCTTAAGTCGAATGGTCGTGGCAGCCGTAATAGTAAAACTTATTTACATCGAGTGAGCTCAGGAATGTCAAACGTGGAAAACAACGAAGAGCTTCAAGAAGATCGAGTTGACACATTGTCGGCCGAAACAAACGGCCGACCTCGACGAACTAGAGAATTAACAGAGAAGGGTGCAGTCTACCGTATCGAGCGATTAAGAAATGAATACTCATTCAAAAGGCGAGCTTGGCGTAAACAGATTAGCAAGTCTGGTTCTATACTCGCCGACGAAAACGATATAGCTGTCTTGCAAAATGATAGAAATCGAGGTGAAGCTCAAATGGAGAGCGTGATAACCGCGTATGATACGTTGAAGACAGAAGTGCAAACGGACGAACTTCGCAAACTATCAGAGACTCAAGAATGTCTAGAAGAAGAAACAAGACAACTTGTGAGACAGTTTAATGACCGGATTCTAGAGCTTCGTCGGGCGCAGTCACATATTGCCTCAAGTCACTCAAGATTATCAAAGAAATCTCGTTTAAAGTCGAAAGCCGAGGCAAGGACGGCATCTAAGCCAAACGATATGGCAGCTAAAGAAGCAAGATTGAAAATGGAATTAAAATTTGTTGACTTAGAAGCCCAAAAGGAGTTAGAGCTTAGACGAATAGATTGCTAAAGAATTGGCAGCGACGAAGGCAGAAGTGGGTGCAATTAAAAACGAAAAATCGATAGACAATACGTCATGTAATACAACTAAGGAGGACCCGAAGTTGCCACAGGAAGATATATCCGAGAACCTGTTGAATTATTACCTTCAAAGCCAAGTTGACTTGCTGCAGACTTCTCCTCAACCAGATCTCTCGTTAAATATAGCAGATGAAGAAGATCACACGAGAGCTCTTGGGACCGAAACACGTGAACCTGAGATTTTCGATGCTGAACCGAGAGTTATGGAAGAAGGTTCAAAATTTATTGGAAGCTGGATCGATATCGGACCCACCAGTTTTGAATTCGCATGCAATTACAATCACAAGACCATTCATCGACATTTAAGAGAATCCCCTACCCGTGTTGTGAAAGAACCTCCCCTTGACATCCATTTACACCGAGAGACGAACGAAGTGGCATTGTCATGAACATACCTTCAACGCCAACAAAGAGACCATTCCCCTCAAGTGCCAGATATACCAACGATAACGGAAAATTATGATCCTATCAGACGGCTGGCAGATCTAATCGTTGAACAAGGAAGTCATCATACCCTTCCACACCGAGAACAGGAAATTTTCGATGGTGATCCTCTTCGATATCCAGCATGGATACAATCCTTTGAGTCTATTGGTAAAGTCAGGGTGAAAGAGCCATCTCATCGTCTGTACTACCTGCAACGGTATACTAGTGGAGAAGCGAAAGAAGCTATCCGTGGGTTTTTGCCGCTCAGCACCCTAGCAGCCTACCTCAAAGCGAAGAAATTACTTGCAAGTCGCTATGGAAATCCCTTTACCGTCGCGAACTCCTATCGTAAGAGGATTGATTCGTGGCCGAAGATACCACCAAGTGATGGTAGTGGGCTTCGAAAGTATTCGGACTTTTTTCTTAACTGTCAAACTGCGATGGAAACAATCGGATACTTAAACATTCTAAATGACCCGAACGAGAGCCAGAAGATGGCGAAAAAATTATCGAAATATCTTATCGTGAGATGAATTAGAGAAGTCGATCGTTGTCTTTCCCAAGACGAACAAAATACTTCCCCTGGTTATGAAGTGGCTTTGAGGTACCCTTCCTTTTCTCAGTTTTGTGTATTTTTTAAGACAGAATCCAGAATTGCGTGTAATTCTGTGTTTTCAACAAAGGAGGGGGGACAGTTGAATGAACGGTCGCGAGTAAATAGGGCAGATCGGAAGAAAAGGGATGAATTTGGTAGTTTTGCAACCGGCTCTAAAGAAGTACAAAATGTTAATAAAATTAACGACAACGATGAAGAAGCTCCTAGAAGACCATGTTATAAGTGCAGGAAACTTCATAAGTTAGAAGTCTGTCCGCAATTCTTAAAATTGGACCTGAAACAGAGGAAGGAACTCATACAATCGAAAGGACTCTGTTTTGGTTGCTTGTCATGGGGGCATATAAGTAAGAACTGTCACAGAAAGGATATCTGTAAAGTTTGTAAGAAGTTTAATCCAACCGTCCTCCACGATAATTCTTACAAACCAAAGAAGGAAGCAATCCCGAAAGCAAAGGAAGGATCGGGAGAAGATCGCAGTGATTCCGATGAAGCCAGGTCATGTCGAGTAGATGTCGGAACAAAATGCTCTTCGCATTCGTTGATTGTCCCTGTCAGTTTGTATCATCAAGACGACATCGCAAAGACAACTGTGGTGTACGCAGTGCTGGATGACCAATCTGATGCGTGTTTCGTTAAGAAGGGAGTTCTGGATCATCTAGGTGTCGTTGGAGTTGTCTCTCTCTACTGTACTTGCTAAAGAGTTGGTTGAAAGTCAGCGGATCGACGGGATGGTTATACGTGGTATTAAAGAAAACGAAGTAATACCTCTTCCTAGAACGCATACAAGGGATAACATACCTGCAAAAAGAAGTCAGATACTGAGACCAGAAACCGCCCAGAAATGGATACACCTGCGGAAAATTACGGATCAGCTAGTACCCTATTTACCACGAGTAGAGATTGGCCTTCTGATCGGAATTAATAGCATACGTGCTATCAAACCAAAGGTAGTTATACCCAGTAATGGCGATGAGCCCTATGCTCAGAGATATGCACTTCAATGGGGGATTGTTGGCGCGACAGATCCAGAAACATGCAATGGGAATGACAGTGAATTTGAGACAATCTGTAACCGCACTTCGCGTCGAGAAGTCGTCGGAGCACAAATTAAGTAATACAATTTGTCACTTTTCAACACCAACGAAAACTAAGGAACTGGTTTCGCCTTCACATGTTCAAAGGATGTTTGAGCTAGATTTTGTTGAAGCAGACCGAAGTGACGAGTATCTATCAGCACAAGATAGGTTGTTTCTACAAAAGGTCGGGTCAGGAATCAAGCGATGTGACGACGGTCATTACGAGATACCCCTCCCCTTCAAGACTGGAGAAGTTTCGTTGCCAAACAATATCACACGCTATGAGCCGCGTCTAGAAAAGCTAAAAAAAATATTAAAGAATGATTTTCAGTATAGAAAAGACTATTTGAAATTTATGGATGACCTAATGGATAAAAGACACGCGGAAAGAGTGCCTCAAAATGAGCTGAACCGAAGTGATGATAAAATCTGGTTCCTCCCACATCATGGTGTATATCATCAGAAGAAGCCAGGAAAGATCCGAATAGTATTTGACTGCAGTGCGGAATACAAAAGACAGTCCTTAAACCACTGCCTCCTTTGTGGTCCGGACATGACTAATAATCTCGTCAGAGTCCTTTGCCGTTTTCGACAGCAACCCGTGGCCTTTAAGTGCGACATAGAAGGAATGTTCCATCAAGTGTGAGTCAACCCGGAACATCGCGGCTAATCGGTGGCTAATTTGGAGAGTGCAATTGATCTTATGAGAAAAAGCAAAGAACTTTGCAAGAAAGGAGGATTCAAACTGCATAAATTCATCTCAAATAGAAAAGAAGTCATTCAAACGATTCCAACGGAAGAACAAGCAAAGGGCATCCAAAACCTCGACCTTTCTCAAAATCGCCTACCTATAGAACGTGCACTCGGGGTACAATGGTGTATAGAATCTGACACATTCCAATTCAGAATCGAGGTAAAGAATAGACCTCTAACGAGAAGGGGGATATTGTCAACTGTAAGCTCTGTTTTCGATCCTCTCGGTCTAGTCGCCCCATTCGTCCTGATTGGTAAACGAATCCTGCAGCAACTTTGTCGTGATGGCGTTGACTGGGATGAGCGAGTAACTGAAGGTGTCTGTTGTGAGTGGAAAAATGGAGAGAACAAATCCACCTCCTGGCGAAAGTTAAAATACAACGATGCTGTGTGCCAGAAGGATTTAAAGAGCTGCATATACTGTCGAACTGTACAATTTTTCAGACGCGAGTCAGTTTGGTTATGGGCAATGTTCTTATTTACGCCTTGTTGACAAAGAGAAAAACGTTCATTGCACATTGGTTATGGGGAAGTCTCGAGTTACACCTCTTAAGATCGTTACCATGCCGAGAGTTGAATTGGCCGCAGCTTTGGTGTCGTCCAAAATTAGTTCCTTTTTATGTAAGGAATTAGAATATGATGAGAGAAAGCAGTTTCTCTGGGCACATAGCAGAGCGGTGCTCGGATATATCGCGAATGATGTAAGGCGTTTCCATGCGTTTGTGGCGAATCGCATTCAACAAATTAAAGAGCTCGAGAAGACTCTCAGAATCAATGGCGCTATATCGCTTCGAAAGATAGCCCGGCTGATCCAGCTTCTCTCTCTCTCTCTCTCTCTCTCTCTCTCTCTCTCTCTCTCTCTCTCTCTCTCTCTCTCTCTCTCTCTCTCTCTCTCTCTCTCTCTCTCTCTATATATATATATATATATATATATATATATATATATATATATATATATATATATATATATATATATTGTATTTGCTTCTATACCTTTCGTACCTGTAATCATCTAGTTATGTTTAGTTAGTCACTAATGTTATTTTGTCTTGTTTTACGTCCACAATTAAAGAATTTTAAACGCTTTGTCGTCAGTACAAACAATTACTCATATCTACGGCGGAACAGCTACTCAAGGCTTAAGTCAAATGGTCGTGGCAGCCGTAATAACTAAACATATTGTTATTTACGACGTTTTCCTGACCCGACTATGCTTAGATTGCAAAAACGGGTTTTAATGACAGGACAGACCTTTGCAACTTTGGCAGACCGTTCTTTGTTTGCTGCGATCGTAAAAATCCGTGTAATTTCTGGCAATGGGGTGACAGATTAGAGCTACCGAAACCGAAGTGTCAGCACGGGTTAAACTGTAGCGTGCGGAAAGTTAAAAAGGAAGGAGAAAATCAAGGCCGTCTGTTCTTCTGCTGCCAGAGAAAAATATTGTGGTTTCTTTGAATAGAAAATCGCACCAGAGAATCCTTTCAACGAAGATCACTTTCCTTACATTCAGAGAGTTGGCCTATTACCGAGTAATCCAGCCCTGTACACGTATATGGTTTCAGAAACTGGCCTTACCTTTTCCAGCGCACAGGAAAATCTTCATGAAGCATGCGCTGAATAGATGGGAGAATTACCAATGATAACGAAGGAAGTAACAGACTTTTAGGTCATCCCGAACAAAGCATTTAATAGAATGTATAACGTAACGCATAGTGAAGAATAAACTATAACCTATAGTGCAGAGTTAAATGTTGTAACCATGTATATCAACAAACTTATAAACGTTTCCTTTCATTTCAAACAATATCACTCCGTCGTCTTCTTCATTCCTGAAATGGGTTTAGTTCTAGTGGTAACTGGTTGATCACGTGTTGCCTCTGTTGTAGGACCTGCGCCTACAGCGCCCTATCAACAGAACACATATTGGCAAGACAAACACCACTGGTAGAATGATCAGCCATAGCATTCCTTTCTCTTCTGAATATTTTCGTACCGTTGACGTTTCGTTCAAATAAACCAAAGTGCTTGTAGTGTGTTATATAGAACCGCGCGAATTTGTGCAAATCTCACCGCACAAATTCGGTTCTCACCGTGGTAAAGCTAATTTTTCAGCTTGGCCGGTTGGTCACTCAGAATAGCAACATCACATTACATTTAACTTTACCGTTCTCGGATCGTTTTTGTGTTTACGTGTGGACGCGGATAAATATTTTAACGGATAAATATTTTTGCGTTTTCAAATTCTTCCGGCATCGTGTAGACAGGGCCTAAGACATTCTCCACTGACATTCTTCATTGCATGTAAGGTTGAGTTCCTTAGTCTTTTGTTTTCCAACACCCAAATATTGCTTGGTGCTTGTAAACTGTTCTAGTTCGGTAATAGAAAGTAATATGTCTATATTCTAATTTATGGGGATACAGTTTAGGTGCTATTTACTGACAAAGAAATACTGTCAAAAACAGTTGCATAATAAGGTCCTGTCAGGGTTAGATATTTGTAAGTTGTCCATCATTGAAAACATGCTTTATCATCTATAACAATACATTCAATATGGAAATCACATAGAAACGATTAGATACTTTAGACATAAAGAGCTAGCATAAACATAGTTACATAAATCAAAGATTATATTCAGTTTTAACCGAATATATATAGCTTACTTAGTGCAGCATTTTATTGGGGATGTTGTAATAGGTGGAATATCATCACTTTCTACATTATCACTTTCTATCTTAAAATTATACTAAAGTTAGTAACAACTGTAACTTTAGTGTGCCTGTACTAACGTAGGGGGAATTATTATATGAGGCGACTAATTGTTTAAAATAATCCCCGAGCCGGTGCGGAGCAGCAGGCATACAGGTGATTTCTGTTCACCTTTACGACTGTCTTTGTTTCCGAAAAATTTGCACGGGTTATTTCATAATATTAGCGTAGAAATTTAGGTCTGGGTAGCGCACGAAATATTTTGCTTCGTTTAAAATGGCGAGGGGTTGCTGCATGCGTATTTCCAGTTTCATGAATAATGGCCACAAACATCAAATTATATGCGCTGTATATTTAAGTT
Organism: Dendronephthya gigantea; assembly: GCF_004324835.1. Classification (NCBI taxonomy): domain Eukaryota; kingdom Metazoa; phylum Cnidaria; class Anthozoa; order Malacalcyonacea; family Nephtheidae; genus Dendronephthya; species Dendronephthya gigantea. The sequence continues at coordinate 106,202 of NW_021163266.1, read as the reverse complement.
TAGTTAAGATTGACATATATTCCTTTCCGTTTCGTTCCTTTTTGGTCAACTTTCAAAGAGATATTAAACTGGTGCGTTGTATGATTCTTTTTCGGATTTGTGCCTTTACTTCATGCATGCGCGTTATTTCGCCTAATTTCTATCACTGATTGTCTCCTTTTCACATCCTTTACAACACTGCGATAATCTTTGCTAGCGATCGGCAAAAAACGTTTACTGTAAGACATTTTCAAAGCTTCGCTCCTTTCGAAATTCGAACTCCTTTCACTCCTTCGCATTAAAGGACAATCGTGAATATACTAGAAATACATGCATGCAGCAACCCTCCGCCACTTTAAACGACGCAAAATATTTCGTGCGCTACCCAGACCTAACTTTCTACGCTAATATCATGAAATAACTCCTGCAAATTTTACTCGTGGGGAAACAAAGACAGTCGTAAATGTGAACAGAAATCCCCTGTTTGCCTGCCGCATTACGTTGCAGTTTAAGTGAGTGTTAAACTTTTCTATAGCTAAACCTTCAAAACATCAAAACAACACAAATAATTATAATAACCATACAAGCACTAAAGCCTTAAACGGTCGGTTAGCTCCTTGTAAAACGACATACCTAGCTCGTACTTGTCAAAAATAACAATTCATTCTTACAGCAAACACTGGATAAGCAAAATATAGACACCTACCACTTCAAAGATTATAAACTACGAGTCTTTCCTATTTCACCAACTGTTTCTGTGCTGTGATAATCTTTAAATCTTTTGATTAATATTTTAATATTTGACTCTATGATTTCATTTTATATTTTTAAAAAATAGTTTGCAAAATGACAGTTAAAATGCTGACGCTCTCATGCATGCTCTCTTTTTGTCTTATTCAATCAACAAGTTGTAGATGACCGTTCTTTCTTCGTTCAAATTCCGCGCATGCGCACAACTACCATGACCATTGAACGTCCATGGCATTTGGGCAACTTTGGATTCGCCTATGTTCTGTTAGAATACCCGGGTGTAATTCCTAATCTCCGGGCGGGATTAGTACCCTCGCACGGTGCTTCGCGCCGGTTCGGGGATAATTAGAGTGCAAAACCTACTTAGGGGACCCGGGGTACAGTGACGAGTCCACAAGGTACAGCGACACGTCCATTTTGTGCGATTTATGGCAGGCATCTCCGGCAAATTTTTTTTCTCGCTCCCTGACACAGCTAATCCAAGCCAAATATAAATGCCTAATATAAATACATAAGAGATGCCTGCGGAGGAGGCTAAAAAAACCTTAAACGTTATTTTATTTTGTAATTGTAGTCAACGCGGCTTATAGTTTTATACTTTAATATACATGTTGATTGTGGTGTGTATTTTTTATATCAAATTTCAAATTAGCTACATTTTCAAAAACACTTTTTGAACTGGGTTAAAGCAAAGGTGCAATAGCCCTTCACAGGTTTATGCGTTTGCATAAAAAGCTGAAAATGATGCAGAGCTGAAAATTAAACAAATAAACGGCATATAAAGCTGAAAATTATACAAATACAACTCATTCTTACCGCGAAACAAATACAATAAATATGATAAATATAAACAAAGTAAACACGTACCCTTGGAAAGCACTTGTAAGTTTGCAGATTATGAATTATTCCTCTTACACCGCTTTGTCTTGATTTTATCCATGTTCTTTTTTGCTATCTGTCATGCTTTATGTATCTTGTTTCTTCGCGTTTTATTTTGCACAAAGTTTATAAAACGCTTGTAAAATTTACAAAAAGGTTTACGAAATGACAGTTAAATTGCTGACGTTTTGAATGAAATACAAATTTATGTCTTAGCATGCAATCCGAACGTTTGTTGATTACCAGTCGTTACTCGCGCATGCGCATAACTTACAAAACCACCCAACTTCGACCGTCCATGACATAGAATTTGGACAACTTTGTATTCAGCTATGTTCTCCCGGGTTCCGGGTGTAATTCCTAATCTCCGAGCGGAATTAGTACCCTCGCAGGTGCTCCGCGCCCGCTCGGGGATTTTTACGTCTCCGATCTGGAAGTTTGATCTAGAAGTTTGCAAAATGACTATCGTTCGCCGTGTGGCAACAGAGCTGTTCAATATCCACTTTGAGAATCTACATAATTATGAATGTATATAATTTTTTATAAAGATTTTAACTTAGGTATGTGGTCTAGTTAAAATGAGGTTGGACGACATGTGCTTTAGACTAATTTCTTACCTCGGCGATAAAAAGAATATTTTCTAAAAGAGCTTACTAAAATTAGCAAAACTGCCAAGTTTGGCTGCGAATTGTTGTAAATTACGGAATATATAGCCATAAAAAGTTCACGAATTTGGTGTACTTTTGTATGACCGCCGGAAGTGTGTAACTAATTTAGTTAACGCATTTCAGCACGTAGCACAAAAGTATACAAAATTTGCCAACTTTGCATACCTATATTTTCTGTATTTTACAACTTTTCGAGGCTAAGGCTTTGCATTTACACTATGTAAGATGTAATGATTATTTATTAAGTGTATAAGTAACTATGATGATTTATTTTCTTCCAGTTACTTCGATCATAAATTATTCTAAAGCACAAGTCAAAGAGTAATTATGTAAACGAGATGATCTTCATTTTCAACCAGTTTGTACCTTAAGCCTTCCATGGCATAGTCTTATTCCACACGCTAACAAGTAACTTCTAAATCAAATTCAGGACATTAATTACCATAAAAATTCATAATGCCAGGATTTTGCAAACAAAGATGGCTGCCTTGTTATTAAAGAATTATATAAGGCTCGAGACTGAATTTGAAATTAAAGCAACTTCGATTTTAGTTACATATTGCAGTTGCGGAGCTTGATTTAACACGGGTAGAAACTCAGTACTTTTATGACAATTTTCTCATATTTTTATATTACCTTTAACAGGTTCCCCAGTGATGTCATTTCAGCAACTAACCATTATAAATATATACTTGCAATATGAAATATATATACTTCCAAATCTAGCGCAAAATGTACGATGAGATTAGAATGATCTTTCGTAACTTTATAGGTCTGCATGGCGAATATACTGACATCAACTATAGACATTCCTCCACAAACCTTTAGTTCATTCTTTTACAAAAAGATTAGAAATGTAAAATGCAATCAATTGTAATAAAAATGCATATTGATTTTAATTTACAGGAGAATGCCAATGTCTTAATGGCTACTGTTCGATCATCAATGGTTCACGAACTTGTCATTGTGAAAGTGGTTACAATGTCAGTGGCCAGGCTTGTACTGGTGGGTATAAGGCATTCTTCATAGCTCCTATGTAATAAGATTTCTATCTAATGACAAGAAAGATTGTCGGAACAAGCGCGATACATCCACGATCAGAGCCTACAGTCTCGCTGATCGTGAATATCAGCCTGGAACCATTACTTGATCATAGCAATTCATTGAAAGCCTTGCCATATTGTGAAGTTACCGTCACTGCTATGTAATTTATTTTCAGGTCATGACTAGAATTATTGTTAGATAGATCTGAAACGTTCAGCACAGCTACTTATTTCTTATTTTAAATCGTTGACGTTATACAGGATTTTGACTTCTGCCAATAAAAATCTAAAGAAGCGGGGTAACATAACCCCGAATCAAACGTGATCAAACGAAGGTTTCATATTACAATTGCTCAATACAGCACCACACGCGAATATGGGAAAATTTATGTGCTTCCTCCTCTAGCAGGGTTAAAGTCATTGTATTTTCAATAGATATTTGTTCTATAGTTATAGATGTGAATTAACGAGTTCAGTGGCGTCGCCAGCTTGATAAGTGGGGGTGGACTTATTCATATATTCGTGTTTTACATTATTCACTGATTTCTTTTCAAATTGATTGTTTTAAAGGTCTTGAACATGAATATATGAATATGTTCACCCCACTTATCGATGCTGGCGACGCGACTGAACGAGTTCAAACTGTAGACGGTTAATTGCACAAATTTACTACAAAAGCGCTACCTTGGAGAAATCTAAAAGACTCTAGAGTACTCAAATTACGTCAATTTTCCATTGCAGTCGCTTTGCCCGCGCGGGCGAAGCGCGCTTTGTGTTAAGCGCCGTCACGGTCGCATTGGCACATTATCAAAAGCCGCTTCGCCCGCGCGGGTAAAAGCGGAAGGTATAATGGGAAATCGTCTTTACGAAGCGAATCAAGCAATATTGCCATTATTAAATTCAATTTTTAGTTTCTCATGCGAGCCGGCGCAATTTCAACGCGGTGTATGCAATTTATATATAATGAAATGTTTGTATTCATATATTTGTAAATTGATCGTAAACAGATAAAAAGCAATATACTTCGTTAAAATTTACCGGTTTATATTATATGTCTGGTCCAGCACTCTATATACAGTCGTTTCTTAATTGAAAATTAGACAAGAGGTACACTTACCTTAGTATCACTGAGGAACACTGTGACCATAATTATACCTTAATTATGCGTACTTTACTTGCCCGCGCGCTTTGCCCACGTTTTGAAGTGTTATGAAAAAGGCGCTATATAAATACGGACAGAGCCCAGGACCAGCCTTTTTAAATGCAGCGAATTTCAACGTTAGTTCCTTCAACGATAATGATAAAGATAGCAGTAAACGCTTAGTCTGTAACCACACGAACGTCCAATGTCACGTATAATACTTCGGTTGAAGAGGTCTCTCCAAGGCAACGCCCTTCATAAAACGTGAGACTAAACCATGTGCACCCATCGCGCAACCAGTAATTGTCTCGACGGTAACCAATACTGCCGAGCGGTAAGTATTGACAGTGCTGTAGCATCTTCCCTGAACATAGATATGATGAAGGAAGTCAACGAATACTGGTATAGCAGCTTGAAGTAGATTAACCAATCTTGGATTACACCAGCAACACCAGGCATTCCAAGGTGACTTGTACCGTTTTGTAGTCCCACACGACCACGAATGACAGACGACATCGGCAGACCCAGACAAAAACCCCTACTACTGAGGTTTTCCCGGATATAACCGAGGTGGCTAACTGTAACTGCAGACGTAGTGAATGGAGTTAAAGAATGCGAGGTTGTTGCAACAAATTGGGTCACTTGGGTAGAACTATTGGACGATCGATTAACATTTCCCGGAGCACTAGTACTGGATACCATGAGTGGGTTGGCCAGACAGTTGCAATCATACAGCGAATTTAATTTGTCGCCGATAGTTTTTTTTGTGAACGAGTCACTAACACGCTTCGTCAGGGCTGATAGAAATTTAGACCTTGCGCTTCATGAACATCAAAAACTGACGGGGGAAGTCCATTACCTTTGGTAGATCACGAGTCCTCGGCTTGAGTAACATCGAGAAGTATAAAGCCAAACTATAAATTAGCTTTCAGCATCGCTCAATCCACCTTTCCGACGGTCAAACACTTATCAAAAACACGTGATCAAATGACAAAAATTCGGACAAACACAGGTCGGACATACTATAGTTTATATGGAGTGTCAGGATCACATTGCGTTTTAAAGCTCTTTATATGTCTCAAAATGTAGAGGAAATCCGATTTCGGCCGTTTCTTACCTTACAATAGTGTTGTCTAACGCTCACGATTCGAAAATGGTTAGCAAAATGACATTGAACGAGCTAAAAACATACCTTCGCGAGCGCGGTGTTTATAGCGTCACTTAAAACCTGCGTTGGTAAATATTGCAATACACAACAATAGTAACTCCGAATAAAGTAAGCATTTTCATTCAACGTTTCGACTTTATTTAGTCATCATCAGGAATGATTAATTTACATGTGCATGCGTTGTATAATATAGTATATACTAGAAATACATGCATGCAGCAACCCCTCGCTATTTCAAACCAAGTACACAATTTCCTGAGTTAACCTGACCTAAACTTATATTGTGAAATGACACAAAACTCAAATCAGTCCTATTATATTTTACCGAGTATATTATAGCTAATGTTTCCATCATTCAATACAAAAATAATCATAAAGCTAGTGTAAACATTGCCCGTTCAATTTTGCTGCATTATACCATGCCAGCAATTAAGTAACGATTTAAAATCGAAGTTTCAAACGATTAAAACAGTACAAAATCTTCACAGACAAAGAAAAAACTTCAAATGTTATTTTATTCTGTAATTGCAGTCGACGCCGGCGGCTAAAAGTTTTATACTTTATAAATATAGTGTGTATTTTTTATACCAAAATTCAAATTACACTTTCAAAAACACTTTTTGAAGTTAAAGCAAAGGTGTAATAGCCTTTCACAGGTTTATGCGTTTGCATAAAAAGCTGAAAATTTTACAAATAAACGCCCTACAAAGCTGAAAAGTATACAAATACGGCTCATTCTTATCGCGAAACAAATACGAAATAAACAAAGTAAACACGTACCCTTTGTCTTTGAAAACATTTATAAGTTTGCAGATTATGAATTATTCCTCTTACACGGCTTTGTCTTGACCGTATCCACGTTCATCTTTGCTAACTGTCATGCTTCATATATCTTGTTTCTTCTCGTTTTACTTTCTTTGCACAAAGTTTATGAAACGCTTTTACAAATTACAAAAATGTTTACGAAATACGAAATGACAGTTAATTTAAATTGCTGACGTTCTCATTGAAATACAAACCTTCTGTCTTAGCCAATCAGAACGTTCGTTGATTACCAGACGTTACTCGCGCATGCGCATAACTTACAAAACCACCCAACGTCGACCGTCCATGACGGCATATGGTAAAACATGGACTGGACTGGACTAGTAAAAGGTGGACTGGACTCATTAGTAAAAGGTGGACTGGACCGATAAAGCCCCGATTAGTAAAAGGTGGACTGGACTCGTTAGTAAAAGGTGGACTGGACTCGTTAGTAAAAGGTGGACTGGACTCGTTAGTAAAAGGTGGACTCTAACCGGAAGCACCGAAACACCATTCCCGAAATGAATACGTAAACAATATTCAGGTGGGAGATAAACACTAAAAAGTACCAAAAAACACTATTAGGCATTCAATATTTTATGATTTCGTACCAATGTACACAAAACAAAGACTTTATTTTGGTTATTTACCGTCAATCCATATAATGATTATTCTTAACTTAACGGTAAGGGCGGTAAGCAACTCTTCTAGCATCAATTTATATCAAAACTTTCTACTCAAGACTTTCGTATAAGGAGCTATAAACATATAGGTGATATATATATCGACCGTCGGCTATACAATTTCATACGAAGGGTAGATATAAAAGAGGGTTCACTCTTCGAAATTCCAATAATTAGCATCAATGATTAGATACATATCTACTCTTTGGTTATATCCATCCCGGGATAACAACAATGAGAACTAAGAAATTGCAAAGTGCAAGTATTTTTCATGGGCTGTGCTACTACAAACTTTTAAATAAATACATGAGTTTGACTTTTGGCATACTGTTCCAGTACGATTAGCCACTTCGTAATTTTTTTACTTTTACAATTTGATTTCTTATTTTTTGTAGATTTTCTGCAGGTTTGCATTAATGCATAGTATAAAATATATTTTAGTTTATGTGAACACACAACATGAATATTTATTGCCAAATATTAATACAAGTTATTAATATAAAACTATAATTTACCTCCATACCACTAATAATAATAATAATAATAATAAAAACTTTATTTCTGTGTCAATGGATTTAGCTCTTCAGAGCTAATTGGGGACACCTAGCTAATCTTACAAAAGCTAAATTATTTAAGAAAAATATAATATATATATATAATATATATATATATATATATATATATATATATATATATATATATATATATATATATATATATATATGTACAATAAAATATATGCCTAAGTATATATACAGTATCTCCTAAAAATAATGTTTCCAATTTAATAGCAGACAGTATTACACTACTGTATGTCTATTTATCCACTACATGTGTCTACACAAAATGTGTCTATTTATTTATTTATCTATTTATTGACATCAATTATTAACTCAGTGAGACTTTTGCCAGAACTAGCTAGTGCAGATGTCTATTATAAACACAATAAATAAATAACATAAAAGGCCAACCGACCAATATTTTTTGTTGGATTACAGATTTTGCTCGCTAATATCAGAGGGCGGTGGGTGAAAAAGACAAAAAAAGGAATTAATTTCCCAATCTCTTACCAACCCTTTATTTATTAAAACAAACTCCACAGGTATTAATAGTACAATGTGAAGACAAGTATAGATGATATTTGAAAGTATGTCAATGTATTTTGGGCATATTACTTTCAAAATGATACTAAGTACTTTCTAAAATATGGTTGTGAGATGAAAAATAAAACATGAAAACTAATGGTAGCATTTTATTTAATTTCTACTTTTTAAAAAAACAAGGTAAAGGAAATCTGTAATCCAACTTATTTATTGTGTTTATAATAGACATCTGCACTAGCTAGTTCTGGCAAAAGTCTCACTGAGTTAATAATTGATGTCAATAAATAAATAAATAGACACATTTTGTGTAGTCGTATGGAGGTAAATTATAGTTTTATATTAATAACATGTATTAATATTTGGCAATAAATATTCATGTTGTGTGTTCACATAAACTAAAATATTTTATACTATGCATTAATGCAAACCTGCAGAAAATCTACAAAAAATAAGAAATCAAATTGTAAAAGTAAAAAAATTACGAAGTGGCTAATCGTACTGGAACAGTATGCCAAAAGTCAAACTCATGTATTTATTTAAAAGTTTGTAGCAGCACAGCCCATGAAAAATACTTGCACTTTGCAATTTCTTAGTTCTCATTGTTGTTATCCCGGGATGGATATAACCAAAGAGTAGATATGTATCTAATCATTGATGCTAAATTATTGGAATTTCGAAGAGTGAACCCTCTTTTATATTTACCCTTCGTATGAAATTGTATAGCCGACGGTCGATATATATCACCGATATGTTTATAGCTCCTTATACGAAAGTCTTGAGTAGAAAGTTTTGATATAAATTGATGCTAGAAGAGTTGCTTACCGCCCTTACCGTTAAGTTAAGAATAATCATTATATGGATTGACGGTAAATAACCAAAATAAAGTCTTTGTTTTGTGTACATTGGTACGAAATCATAAAATATTGAATGCCTAATAGTGTTTTTGGAACTTTTTAGTGTTTATCTCCCACCTGAATATTGTTTACGTTTTCATTTCGGGAATGGTGTTTCGGTGCTTCCGGTTAGAGTCCACCTTTTACTAACGAGTCCAGTCCACCTTTTACTAACGAGTCCAGTCCACCTTTTACTAACGAGTCCAGTCCACCTTTTACTAACGAGTCCAGTCCACCTTTTACTAACGAGTCCAGTCCACCTTTTACTAATCGGGGCTTTATCGGTCCAGTCCACCTTTTACTAATGAGTCCAGTCCACCTTTTACTAGTCCAGTCCAGTCCATGTTTTACCATATGCCGTCCATGACAAAGAATTTGGACAACTTTGGATTCGGCTATGTTCTACCGGGTTCCGGGTGTAACTCTCTAATCTCCGAGCGGAATTAGTACCCTCGCAGGCGCTCCGCGCCCGCTCGGGGACTATATGTAATTTGATATTGTTCAAGAGAAAACCGGTAGTTCTTTGGATGCCTTTGTGCCATGATTAAGCTCCGGTTTTTGATGACGGATGGCGAGTGATTACATATAGTATATACAACGCATGCACATGTAAATTAATCATTCCTGATGATGACTAAATAAAGTCGAAACGTTGAATGAAAATGCTTACTTTATTCGGAGTTACTATTGTTGTGTATTGCAATATTTACCAACGCAGGTTTTAAGTGACGCTAACACTGCGCTCGCGAAGGTATGTTTTTAGCTCGTTCAATGTCATTTTGCTAACTATTTTCGAATCGTGAGCGTTAGACAACACTATTGTAAGGTAAGAAACGGCCGAAATCGTATTTCCTCTACATCTTGAGACATATAAAGAGCTTTAAAACGCAATGTGATCCTGACACTCCATATAAACTATAGTATGTCCGACCATGTGTTTGTCCGAATTTTTGTCATTTGATCACGTGTTTTTGATAAGTGTTTGACCGTCGGAAAGGTGGATTAAGCGAAGCGAAACGTGAGCTCACCTTATCTGCGCAAGTACGAAGAAAAAGAGGCTGGTCCTGGGCTCTGTCCGTATAGTTATATGGCGCCTTTTGCATAAGAATGATACTTCAAAACTTGGGCAAACCGCGCATGCGCAAAAAATACCCATAATTATATGTAGGGTATAATGATAGAGAATGAATGCAACATGCATATATTTGGTAATGCCTGCACGTTACTCAATATACATCTGAATTGTTTAAAATCTAAAAAAATCATTGCTGCGGTTTCGGCAGTTCCTTTTCATCTCTGTATAATAAATGCTGTACTGCCTTGTGCACTAAAAAAGGTATAGAAACAGTTATGATAGTATACGTATTTTCATTTGACTGTTTTATTTAGATAATGACGAATGTTTGTCGTTCCCATGTAATCCAGAATTTTCTATCTCGTGCAACAACATACCAGGTTCTTACAACTGTACTTGTAAGAAAGGTTTCTCCTTCAATAAAAAAACATGTGTTGGTATGTATTTCAGTTCATGTTTTTTTTTTGTTATACCTCCATGTACACATTTGTAAATTATTTTTACAGCCTCTGCTCTTACTTTTCTCTTTATTTCTTGACCCGACAGTAATATTTCAGAAAAATGTGCAGATAATATATATAAATATGTTTCCGCGCAATCATCGGACAGTCTTTTTGATGTTACGATGGGCAGTTTTGATGGCACGGAAACATGCGAACTAGTTTACTCCTCCTGTCGAAACTTCATCCTGATTATCGAAATGAAATTGGTCTCTACAGAGATGATCGGTTGCCGATAAAAAACCGTGAGAAATGGAAAATATATAAAGAAACAAATCTGCCGTGCTTTTAATGATCATAAGCTAAAGATAACCATCGAAGTCAACAAGAAATGTGTCAATTACCTAGATGTCACGTTTGACCTGAGAATCTCTTCATTTCAACCATACATGAACCCAGGCAACTCGCTCCAATATGTCCGTCGTAATCGCCCACCTGCCGTTTTGAAGCTATTCCTGAAGCTATTAACAATCGGTTATCTAACATCTCTTCTGATGAACAAGCATTTAACTCCGCTTGTCCCCCAAAGCAAGATGCCTTGCATAAGAGTGGCTACAACTGTAATTGGAATTAAAACCCCAAAAAATCAAAGATAAGACGCTCCCGAAACAGAAACATCATATGGTTTAACCCACCTTACAACTCCAACGTGAGAACAAATATAGGTCACAAATTCTTCCAAGCAATTGATGATTGCTTTCCCATAAACCACCCTCTGAACAAAATATTCAAGGAATACCTTAAAGCTGAGCATGCCAAACATCCATGCCTAACATTCACAGTATAATTTCTGGGCACAATAAACTGGTGGTAAGTAAGTCCGCGTCAAAAGATTATTCTGTCACGAAACCAAAATAGTGTAATTGTAGAAATAAATCCTCATGCCCACTGAATGGTAAATGTCTAATTGCCATGTAGTATACCAAGCTAATGTTGTTATATTGAAACGATTCCAACCATATAGAATCGTACTTTGATCATACCGAAATCCAATTCAAATCAATATATAATTGCCGATCAGGGCCGTAGCTAGACCGCTTAATTGGGGGGGGAGGGGTTGTATATTCATATATTCATGTTTGTATACCGTAGGAACAATAGCATACAAAAGAAATCATTCGGGCATAAGACGAATATGTGAATATGCACCCCTCCAATTAAGCTTCTAGCTACGGCCCTGTTGCCGATTAGAATAGCTACTTTTTAATAATAGTGTTAGTGGTAATTTTTGTTGTGTATTCCCTTTGGTTGTCTTATACCAAAAAATTACAATTTTATCTGTTTCAAAAACTTCAAGGGATACAAACTAAATGTCGCCCCAAGCTATCCTGAAAATTTTTTTCTTAAAAAATATATGTAAAGAACGCGATAATTAAACGAAAAGTTTATTAATTAAGGTTTTGTCCCGAGCAAAATAAAGGGATCGCTTGGCTTATTCTATTTTTTCATTGTTCTATTGTATTGTTCTCTATAATTTATGAATATATGCAAAACATTTTTCGTCTCTTTTCTTATTCCTCTTACTGTTGTGCAGGATAACTGTTCAGTCTAAATAAAATAGCTACTGTTTATTTAAGATAGATCGTAAAAGTTTTTATATTTACAGCCTGCTAAACGTTTAATACTGAGAAAGTTTTGTGGTGACTAGACTTAAACAAATTAACGTGACAAATTTGTAATAAATTGTTGTTGTGTTATGAGATTTATAAAATGTATCTTTAAGAAATAGGTTAAATAAAAGATACTGTGAGCGCCGCCATCGCAACGAATTCGGTTTCGATCAAGATTCTGCGATCTTGGCCGTCACTCGCAGAACTCTGGTTTGCAGATGTAAAGGCTCAGTTCGTTATCAAACAAACTATCATTCAGAATACGCAATATTCGTATGTCGTTGCAGTGGCGTAGCCAGCACGATAATTGGGGGGGCCCATATTCATATTCGTGATACGCAGGATTAATTTCTTTTCAAATCAATTGTCTTTACAGTCTGTTAACATGAATATATGAATATGGGCCCCCCCAATTATCGATACTGGCTACGCACTGTGTCGTTGCTGCCTTGTCGCCATCTTATTTAACATCTCCATATACGAATCCATACGACGTTCTCAAAGCTTCCCTCATCGAGCGGGTTTCACTCTCAAAGCCGCAAGCTACATCAGGTTTTACACGCAGAAGAGTTTGGAACAAGGAAACCATCCAATTACTTCGCCGGCTGCAACAGTTATCCGGTATCACCGACAGCGACCTTTTACGGGAATTACTTTTTACAGAGACTTCCCAATAATGTTCTGGTCGGGTTGCTGTCTCATCCTGGGAAGCCATTGGCAGAGTTAGCATTAATAGCAGATGGTATGATCGAGATTGTAGATTCGGTGCCCGAGCTTCGAAATGCCGTCCACCTTGTTCTTTCTCTAAAGCGGGGAACGACAGCCCCGGTTACCAATAGCGGCGCAGGTGATCGGGGGCCCAGCGAGCCACCTAGCTGCTATATGTGACCGACCAGTTGTCAAAGAGACAGTTCCTTATTGATACGGGTGCAGAGGTAAGCGTCTTTCCCGCTACACGAAAGGACAAAATATGCAAACCAAAAGTTAATTCCCTCAAACCTGAAAACAATTCCACCATTTCCAAACATGGCCACCGGTAAATATTCTTGGACATTGGGCTACACACAGGACAAATTGTAAATATTGAATGATTTTCTTAACTGTTGCGAAATTCAAAATGCCGAATATAATTCGTAGTGCAGCAATTGAAATATATTTGAAAAAATATGCAATTTTTTTACAGAAATCTGCATATTTTATGTCTGAGATTTCGGGCCATGTTTATGCGACTAAAAACTAAAGCCCCGTTTACACTATCACAGTCAATTCATTGGCACGACACGGCTAAAATAGTGACCCGCGCCGATTTTACCCGTACCCGGTCTTTGTATTGTAAGCCTGAGAACTAAAAAATTGGGTACGTTTTACATTCAGCCGTGCGATGTCAATAAGTTGACTGTAGTGTAAACGGGGCTTGAAATGCTTTTTAGCGATAACGGCCAGCAGAATAACAATTAAAGGATGAGTTTTGGTGAACGAACGCTCCTCTAGGCGTTCTGAAAATTATTGGAAATTTAATATCTTTAAAACCAGAACCGGGGAATCGAGGAAGGGAGAAGGAAAGGGAGGGGGCGACAAAACAAGAAATGAGAAAAGGCAGGAATCTTCAAAACAAGGAATGAAAAAACGGAATATTTAAAACCAGGAATGAGAAAGACCGGAATCCTTAAAACAAGGCATGAGAAAAGTCGGAATCTTTAAAACCAGGAATGAGAAAACAGGGAATCTTTAAAACAAGGGATTAGAAAAACCTGAATCTTTAAAACAAGGGATGAGAAAAGCCGGAATCTTTAAAACAAGGAATGGGAAAAGCCGGAATCCTTAAAACAGGGAATTAGAAATCAGGGAATCTTTAAAACAAAGGATGAGAAAAGCCGGAATCTTTAATACAAGGAATGAGAAAAGCCGAAATCTTTCAACCAAGGAATGAGAAAAACGGGAATCTTTAAAACAAGGTATCAGAAAACCGGAATCTTTAAAACAAGGAATGAGAAAAGCCGAAATCTTTAAAACCAGGAACGAGAAAAGCCGAATTCTTTAAAACTGAAAAATGAGAAAAGCCGGAGTCTTTAAAACTGAGGAATAAGAAGAGCCGGAATTTTTAGAACTGAGCAATGGTAAAAGCCGAAATCTTTAAAACAAGGAATGGGAAAAGCCGAAATCTTTAAAACAAGGAATGGGAAAAGCCGAAATCTTTAAAACAAGGAATGGGAAAAGCCGAAATCTTTAAACCAAGGAGCGAGAAAAGCCGAAATCTTTAAAACTGAGACATGAGAAAAGCTGGAATCTTTAAAACTGAGGAATGAGAGGGATCAATAGACGAGTCACTATAGTAGATGATGTTTGCTATCGTGAAAACAACATAAACCAAACTCAAAAAATTGACACTGCCAAGAATTTAATTCACTCCCCACACAAATCAATAAAAAATGATAAAATTTTGGTATATATTAGTTACTGAGAGCATTGGAATATAACAAAAGGCAAAAATATTATTTGCTGTTTGTACCACACGTGTTTGATGGATTTATTGTCTCAGAGGCTTTGCTAATCAGTTATACTATAGTCCAAACTCGAAAGGCAAAAAACGAAAATTTAATTTAAATATTTATATAAATTAAAGCCGAAAATATTTTCATAAAATTCGGGAGGGTACGGACACAGTTTTTCACTTTGTATCGCGGTATATCATTCATTCATTCATTACATTCATTCATTCAAACTTTATTTACACACACAAAGGCGTCTTTCCAAATGAATCACATCAGTAGCAAGTGAGAATTTAGGGAAACAATCTCGACTTGCAAACGGAAATACTTTCTTTCCGATATTCATTTTGTTAAAAAAACGCACCATCAATTTAAATACATTTGAAAGCCATACTTGTTGATTAGCGGAAGATTACAAAGTTTGACCTATTAAATTCCCATTGATCGCTACATATGCTTAAATTCATTTGCACAGATTGGTTACGCTTTTTTATTGTTTTTCTTAGATATCAATGAATGTCAGTCATCTTCGTACTGTAATTGTCAACGTTCTAAAAATGAAATGTGCGTCAATACCGAAGGTTCTTGCAAGTGTGAATGTTCTGTGGGATTTTATTTAAATGGAACTAAATGCGTTGGTATGTAGTATTTATACAGGGTGCATGAAAAAACTGAAATTCAATAACAAAAGATCGCAGGCCCTCGAAATTATTAAGGGTTGCGTTTTTTAGACACCTATGATACCATAAACAGATAATTATAAAAGTTGCTGCAGATTGAAGGCACA
This sequence comes from Dendronephthya gigantea, assembly GCF_004324835.1. NCBI lineage: Eukaryota > Metazoa > Cnidaria > Anthozoa > Malacalcyonacea > Nephtheidae > Dendronephthya > Dendronephthya gigantea. The sequence continues at coordinate 90,630 of NW_021163266.1, read as the reverse complement.
CTGCTCAGTCAATGCATGTTTATATTTATTTCATTAATTAATACAACAATTCGCATAAAAACACCAGCCAACAACAAAATCAGATAACATGGTGATTAGATAGATAGATAGAATTCTTTATTATTCTTACAAGAATAGTACTCAAAACACACGTTTGAGTTTACAGCGTTTTCTAAGATTAAATATATTACAGGATAAGATTTGCTGTTATTTACATAATTTTAACTATTAATTACTATAAAACTAAGACGATAATTGGCTGTAATCTACAAGACCAAGACAATAATAAGTGGATTTATTATACAAATTTAAAAAGGCATCTGTTTATGAAAGTGCGTTTATAACGTTCGGTTCTTATTACAGGTAACTCGAACTCGTGTCCCCTCTGTCTTAATTGTCTATTTAACTTATTCGGCAACAATTCTTGTAATGCATTGTTTTTATTGTTTGTAATATTCTTCCATTTTCCTGTCTCTGTCCACAATAATTTCTTTAAAATCATACTTTTCTGATATGTAACCATTTCGATATGCACGGCCAATGAATTTTTCGATTTGATCAATGTACTTGCTATGGGTGCCTCCCCAAAGTTCAATTCCGTAAACAAATAACGACATTATTAAGCTTTTGAATAAAAGGTCTAACTGTTTGGTTTGTATACCATAATACTTACAAACTCTCAATATGTACATTCTTCCTCCTGCTTTGCTAATCATTTCCTTAAAGTGTAAGTCCCATTTATCAGGTACATTTTCCAACGTTATTCCTAATAATTCCAGCCATGATTTACGTACGATATTTGGAATGGGAGTCGGTAAGGGTGTTGGGATTTTACTTTGTATGACCATTTCATATGTTTTTTCCATATTGAGCTGCATTCTATTTCTTTCGACCATTCTTTAATATTGCTTACCTCAATCATTGATGTATCTCCATGATCATACCCGGGGATTTCTAATGTCAAGTCGTCAGCAAATTTCACTAATTCATTTTGGGTATTGACTGTTTTAATGTCATTTACCATTATCGAAAACAGTACTGGACCCAACACAGTTCCTTGAGGAACTCCTCTATTGATGTTAACGTAGTTTGTTCTAATTCCATCAACCTTTACTCTTTGATGACGATTGTCCAAGAAACTAATAATCCAGTTAATAATATATGGATTGAGAGGAAGGTTTTTCAATTTGCTACAAAGGATGTCATGCGGCACACTGTCAAAGGCTTTCTTTAAGTCGAATGAAAAGACTCTCACATATCTGGCACCGTCTTCCAGCCATTTTAATGCCATATGTTGGCACTTAATCAGGGCCATTATAGTGTTGTGGCCGTTTTTATAAGCAAATTGGTCTGAATCAATAATGTCATGAATAGAATGTGCAATTTCGGCTTTATATATACATTTCTCAAATATTCTCATGATTATGTCGGTCAAGGAGATGGGTCTTAACCGATTGCAATTCTCTACAGTCGATTCCTTAGGTATTGGTACAATATCAGCTCTTTTCCAAGCTCTCGGGACGTTAGCATTTCTCAAAGATAAATTGAATATTTGTGTGATGGTTGGTGCTAATTCGACTCCAAACTCTTTCCAAAACCAATGTGGTAAGTCGTCGGGGCCTGCCGATGTACGTTTTTGATTTTGAAGAAACTTGGAGACCATTTCTACTGTTAACTTAGGAACTCTGGTACCTTCTGGAATTTCTTGTAACTCTGGTGCCGTGTAAAGTGGGTCGGTACAAACATCATGGAAGAAATTATTTATCTCATCGGCGTCGATGAAAGATGTAACTGGTATTTTGTTATCAGTTCTTCCTGTAATTTTATTTATATTTGACCACCAGTCTTTTGTTCCAGATTTGTATTTTTTATTTTCATTCCGTACGGCGTGGAGTTGATTTCTTCGAATAAGTTTATTTATTTGGGTTTGTAACCGAATATTAGCCTCACTGTCTCTGGCTTTAATTGCTTTCTTCCTTTGTTTTAATAAATGTTTTACTAGGGGAGATATAAACGGCGGGTCTCTAGTGGATGTGCGAACTTTAATCGTCGGAAAACTTTTCTCAAATTTAGGCTCGATAATTTTGTAAAACTTTTCGACCATCTCGTCCAATGAATGTTCCTTATTTATATCATTCCAGTCAACATCTTCTAGTTCTTTCCACATAATTAGTTTTCTATGCTGCCTTACATCTCTGATATATGAGTCTTTTCTTTTTGCTTTTACAACATCTCGAGGGTATGCTATAATCATTTTGTGGTCTGATCTTACTAAGCTTTTTACAACTTTTACTTTTTTCCAATAGTGTGGAATGTTCGTGATAAAAAGATCTAGAATGTTATCTCCTCTAGTAGGTTTTTTAACTATCTGGAACAGAGATTGTTGGTTTAATAGTGAACAAATATTCAGTTTGTTCAAATCGCCTGCAATTATGATTTTAATGTTAGGCAATGACGATAATAGCTGTTCGCATGAGTCAGTCAAGAATTCAACAAGATCATCAGAGTTGTATGTATGATCGGGAGGATGGTATATAGAGGCCACATGAAAACTTGAGTTTTCAGTTGTAATTTTGGCCCATAGGCACTCAAAGCTATTTGTCAGATTTGGTAGCGGCTCCATCTTCCAATCATTTCGGCATATAATTGCCACGCCACCACCACGACGATTAATTCGATCTTTTCTTAAGATTGAATACCCAGAGGGACATATAAGAGAATTGCATACAGAAGAATTTAACCAAGTTTCAGATAAAAACAAATATCAATGTTATTGCTTTTAATGTCTGCATACAAGGCCGGATGAGCGTCTGGTTTTACAATTGATCGTGTATTCAGTACTAAGCATTGTGGGATTTGCTGTGGTTTGCTAGGTTCACACTTTGCAATATTTACGTACTTAAGGTTGCGATGCCGGTTAGCTGTGTTCCGCGCATTTTGCCTAGATCTATGGCCATGAGCGCGAGAAGATATTCTGACTTGAATTGTGTGAGCCATTACACGTACGTTGATAAAATTCCCTTATGGGTTAAATTTATTTCACGCTTCGCAAGATGCTCCTCCTTTGGGCGCAAGGCTTACAAGTAACAAATTTTGGCCAGAAATTATCTTCTTGCACGAGTGAACTAGCAGCCAGGGGGACATGGATCTTCGATGAAAGGGTTCCACTGCGCCGACTAGGGAAAATGGAGATATATGTTGGGACTATATTTTTCTTCTTTAAGTAAGATATAATCTGATTTTCTTTCACGTCTTGGGCGATACCAGATAGAAAAAATTTCTTTATTTTTCTTCGCTTTCGCTCTACTCCGATAAAACCATCGGACTCGCTAGAAGGCACCTTGTTTCTGCTTGGTGATTTCTGCAGGTTTACCTTAGGTTTATTACTCGTATCAATTGCATGAGATGACTTTACAGTGTTTGCGTAAGTTAATTTACATTCTTGCGATGAAGTCGGCTCAGCACTTGTTGTATCATTATTAGGTTTTAACTGTTCGTTCTCACTTAATTTCACGACAACAAGGCTATCATTGGTATTTTCGCATGCATCATCAATAACAATGGGTTCTTGATTAGTGAGATCGTTAACAGATTCCGGCCCATTGTTCATATTAGGATTTGCGGAATCGTTCAAGACAAAAGGCTTCACAATTGTTGCATCATTAATGTTATCTTGATTAACATATTCAAATTGTTCGCTCGCTTCATTCGGAGGCGCTGCCGAGTTTAAATCGTCTTGGCCGCCTTTATCTTTATCCATAAAGCTCTGGAAATGCGAAATCACCGATGTTATGTGAGAAATCGTCCCCGATAGAGCCCGAATCGCTTCCGAGTTTACCAACTGGCCTTGTTGAAGGTCATCTAGAATTACATTGACTGTAGACGATTGCATGCCCGACTGCCGAGCGTCCAAAATGGGAGCTTCGGAAGAGCATATCAGCTTACAAAACTTTTGTGTAATCTCGTTCGCTCTCGCACCATCAAGGTACAAAAGATTCTTATTCTTTTTCCACAATATGGTAGATTCATCGAAAGTGAAAAGTTTTCTATCCCCACCGGGCTGCGACCATATTCCTTCGAGATCTAGGTCGTCCTTTATGAACTGCTTTAAAGATTCGTAGTCGCCACTCCATGCAAAGCATAATTTCTCGCTTAATGTTGACGCCATAAAAGTTAACACATTTAATTGATCAGCTTTATACCAATTATAAACGATAAAAGATCAGTTTATCTGAGAGACTTGTGCAGCTTCAAAACACACGTCTGAACTCGTCGGTCACACATTCATGTCCACATCGATCTCGAAACGCGATGAGCGCTTCATTTCGCCATTGCCCGGCCTCCCCATTTTACTTTTTCAAACACAACACGTCGAAGTTTAACTGTGCGTATGTATTTTTCATGCAAATATATATACAACTTTTAACGGTGGATCTCTTGGCTCGTGCATCGATGAAGAACGCAGCCAGCTGCGATACGTAGTGTGAATTGCAGAATTCAGTGAATCATCGAATCTTTGAACGCAAATGGCGCTCTCGGTTATACCGGGAGCATGTCTGTCTGAGTGTTGGTTAACGAAACGCCGAGTCGGTTTCGACTCGATTGGGGCGTCGTGCCGCAGCTCGAAGCGGCGCGTCCCTCGAAGTGCAGCACACGTTGCCGTCGCGACGTTACCGACGCGCGAACGAAGCCTAAACTATTGTATAGCAAGGGAGCTCTTCGTATCGCGCGTGCCGGCCGACGCGCGCAACATATTCCATTGATTCATTCATTAACCTCAGATCAGGCAAGATTACCCGCTGAATTTAAGCATATTACTAAGCGGAGGAAAAGAAACTAACAAGGATTCCCCCAGTAATGGCGAATGAAGAGGGAACAGCTCAACTTGAAAATCTCCGTTGTGTTGCAGCGGCGAATTGTAGTTTCGAGAAGTACTTTCCCGGCGCAACGAGTCTGCCTAAGTTGCTTGGAACAGCACGTCACAGAGGGTGACAACCCCGTACGTGGCAATGCTCGAGCGCTCGCGATGTGCTTTCGAAGAGTCGGGTTGTTTGGGAATGCAGCCCAAAACGGGTGGTAAACTCCATCTAAAGCTAAATACAGGCACGAGACCGATAGCGAACAAGTACCGTGAGGGAAAGATGAAAAGGACTTTGAAAAGAGAGTTAAAGAGTACGTGAAACCGTTGAAAGGGAAGCGAATGGAGTTAGCAATTCGCCCCGCCAGATTCAGTCGCTCGCGCATCGCGACGGTCGCGCTCTCGATCCGCATGGACGAGGCGCGCTCGGACGCGGTGCGCGGACGGCGCACTTCTGCGGCGAGCGCGTCAGCGTCGGTTGTCGACGGGCGATAAGGTCGCAAGGAAGGTGGACCGGCCTCGCGGCTGGTTGTTAAGACTTGCGCTCGCATAGCTCGTCGGCGACCGTGGTCTGCGGCGCGTGCTCGGCTGGCGACCCGACCGATCGGTCCGGCATGTCGACCGTGGCGGACGGCACGCCTGTGCGCTCGAACCGCTGCCTGTCGATCGTGACGGTGTTCGCACACTACGCGCCTAGGATGCTGACGACCATACGGCTCCATCCGACCCGTCTTGAAACACGGACCAAGGAGTCTAACATGTGCGCGAGTCT
>NW_021163266.1:27500-82500 GCF_004324835.1 Dendronephthya gigantea | reverse complement strand
TTTCCACTGTTCCCTCGACTACTCCACGTTCCCTTAACGATCTGGGAGATAATACGTGGGCAGAGCAGCTTAGATTGGGTATCAACATCAATCACCTATGTGTAGATGATCTGGACTGGGTGGCGGAGGGTTGTCCTGACCAGGGAGTGCGAGATATGCTTGACAGGGTGTTTGCGTCATGGGTTAGTCATATTGTACGTAGAGAGAGGCCCCCTTTACGGGGCAGTCGATCTACTGCAACTGACCCTGGTCGTTTTAGATCCACGACGGCGCAGACGTGCACAGTACAGTGCTATTCAGCACTTGTACGGACGCAAACCATCTGCGTGTGCAAATAAAGTGCTCGATGGGTCTTGGGTGAATCCTTACCCTGGTGAGTCCCCTAGTCTTGAGCAATTTTGCCAAGCCTGGCAGCCAATCTTTGAGACTCCATCTATCAGAGATGACCGTCAAGTGACTTGTGTTGGACCGGTGCAATGGGATCTTCTGCTTCCAGTAACACCTGTTGAACTTGAGAAGGTGTTATCTGAGGGTGCTTCATCTGCACCTGGCCCTGATGGAGTGAAGTTGAAGGAGGTAATTGGGCTTGGGATGGATGAGCTTTGTAGCCATTATAACCTTTGGCTACTATGTGGAAGTCAGCCCAGCGCTTTATGCGTTGGCAGGACAGTTTATATCCCGAAAGGCTCTGAGTCCAATGACGCTCTCAAGTATCGTCCCATAACCATTGCCTCTCATATCTTGCGGGCCTTCCATAAGGTAATGGCTCGCAGATTTGATGCGTGCCTGCCCTTGAAGCATACGCAGAAAGGATTCAGGAGTGGTGACGGGATTGCTCAGCATGTGTTTACGTTGCAGGCCATCATTGATGGAGCCAAGTCACAATTAACATCTTTGAACTTGGCCTTCCTTGACGTACGTAAGGCCTTTGATTCGGTAAGTCATGAGACCATTGTATTAGCAATGCGTCGGCTTGGCTGCCCTGATCCGCTTCTTGCGTACATACGGGAGTTATACCTGCGTTCGAGCACTGTTTTTGAGCACAACGGAGAAAGAAGCACCCCAATCTTCACCCGTCGAGGCGTCAAGCAGGGTGATCCATTGTCGCCTTTTTTGTTCAACTCAGTTTTAGACTGGGCTCTATCTTCCCTTGACGACCACTTGGGATATTCGTTCGGTAATGTTCGGGTTAATAACCTTGGATATGCCGACGACATCGTCTTGCTTAGTGAGACGAGAGCTGGTCTCCGTTCACAGCTCGGGAAGCTCGAGTCACACCTCTCAAAGGGTGGCTTGGTTATCAGTGCAGGCGCTGATGGTAAGTCAGCTTCCTTGAGCATTACCATCGATGGCAAGGATAAGCGATGGGTCGTAGACCATATTCCTTTCCTGAGGACCAACGGCGGAGTTATTCCATCTCTCAGTGCAACCGGTGAATATAGGTACCTGGGAGTTCTGTTGGGAGCTGGTGGGGCTAAGGTGCGTAAAGACCTACGAGCAGACATCGTGCGTGGTCTTGATAACATCACTAAAGCACCTCTTAAGCCTCATCAGCGGTTGGTTATTTTGAAGAACTTTCTGTTGACCAGGTACCTACACGAACTGGTGTTGGCCTCAGTAGGCGATTCGTGGTTGCGTTGGCTTGATACCACCATACGAGCTAACATTCGTCATTGGTTGAAACTCCCGCGTGACACTCCAGTTGCTTTCTTCCATGCATCGATCGGGGATGGTGGCCTCGGGGTGCGTTCTCTACGGTATTCTATACCGTTATTAAGGAGAGCCCGCCTCGAGGCGACTCTTTCAGCAGCTGACCCTCTATCCCGTGCCTTAGTCGACTCACCCTTCTTTCAGAAGGAGTTGAGTCGACTTTCCAGTAAGACCTTGGACGGGCGCTTGGTGACAGATAAGCAGTCTCTTGCTCAGGCATGGGCTGCGAGTCTGTACACTAAAGTGGATGGTCGAGGGCTCTCTGAATCCCGGTCATGCATGGCTGCGAGCGGTTGGGTGTGCAATCCGCCCCGTAATCAATCAGGGGCGAATTTTGTTGGGGCAATAAGGGCTAGAGGCGGACTCCTCTCATCAAAAGTGCGTTCTGCACGTGGAGACCCAGGGAGAGATGTACGGTGTGACTCCTGTATGCGCCCAGAGACAGCTCAGCACAGAATTCAGGTGTGCCCGAGGACCAGCGGCCCGAGGATTAGACGCCATGATCGAGTGGTTAAGTTCGTCTCATCTTTGCTGAGCGTGCTGGCTACAAGGTTATGGTTGAACCGAGGATCGTTGGTCGTACTCTGGGTGTTCGGAAGCCGGACCTTGTTCTTTGGAACAGGGAGAAAGCCTACGTAGTGGATATCACTATCACCTCAGACCAGGTCGGAGGGGTTAAAGCTCACCGTGATAAGGTCGCCTATTATGACCAACCAGAGATCAGGGAATGGGTCCAAAACGCCACCTCTGTGACCAATATTTCCTGTGAAGCGGTTGCCGCCAATTGGCGGGGGATCTTGTCGCCTCTCAGCGCAAACTTTCTTCAATCGGCGCTGAAGTTATCAAAAAGGGACGTTGCACTGTTAGGTCTTCGCATTTGTGAGGAAACCTATCATATCCATAGCTTTTTTGGTAAGTCCACCTTTCGGGGGCGCTCTTGATTTTTGACTGACCCACTTTCCTGGGGTGCTCTTGATTGTGAGCCATATACGTCAATGATAGCTGCGTTAAAACGTCGGCCGGTTTTCGGGCCAAATGCCGGAGCTTCCTTTATCCTTTTTATGTTATTTTAACCCTTATGATTTAAGAAGCTCTTGGTAAATAATAGCCAAATGCCTCGTCATCTAATTAGTGACGCGCATGAATGGATTAACGAGATTCCCACTGTCTCTATCTACTATCTAGCGAAACCACAGCCAAGGGAACGGGCTTGGCAGCAACAGTGGGGAAAGAAGACCCTGTTGAGCTTGACTCTAGTCTGACTCTGTGAAAAAACATGAGAGGTGTAGAATAAGTGGGAGGAGCAATCTGCCGGTGAAATACCACTACTCTTATCGTTTTTTTACTTATTTGGTGAAGCGGAGCTGGACCTCAACGTCCACTTTTTAGCATTAAGATCGCTCTTCTGCCGGTCGATCCGAGCCGAAGACACTGTCAGGTTGGGAGTTTGGCTGGGGCGGCACGCCTGTCAAATGATAACGCAGGTGTCCTAAGGTGAGCTCAATGAGAACGGAAATCTCATGTAGAGCAAAAGGGCAAAAGCTCACTTGATTTTGATTTTCAGTATGAATACAAACGGTGAAAGTATGGCCTATCGATCCCTTAGTCTTTACGAGTTTTAAGCTAGGGGTGTCAGAAAAGTTACCACAGGGACAAGTAAAGAATTTTCTAATGGATATCCCAACCCCCCCACCCTCAATAAACTTTTCCCCTTTCCTTATTTTCTGATTTTTTTATCCACTATTTTCAAAGGAACAACTCGTGATCGTTTTTTTTTATCCTTTTTTTTATAGTTTAAAGCAAACAATATTTACCATTTTTTTTTAAATATTTTTTTGTTTTAGTCCTTATCCACTGTCTTTCGTTTGAAAAACAAAACAATATTTTACATTTTTTTTTTCTTTTAGAATTTTTCTTATAAAATACCCTTGAAAACCTTACCTTTATCTCTAAAACCACAAATAGGAAAAAAAATTGGAATTACAATGTATTAATTGTTACTTTCTTAAACGAAACAATATTTACATTTTTTTATTCTTTTTAAAAAACTATTTCTTTACTCTTTTTTTAAAGGATCTTTTTAAAAATATTCGGTGTGTTGTTGTTTTTATAAAATGAAACTTTGAAAACACAAAACAGTTTTTGGTGCAATTTTTATTTTTCTGGGATTGTTTTGAATCATCCCTGAAAAGCTTACTTTTTTTGCTTCTTTGGTTGTCGAACTTCTTCCTCTAAGTCTTGCACGAGATCTTCTATTCGTCGTTTAGATGTCTTCTTTTTTTCCTTCCCTTTTTCATTTCCATGTGTTGGGACTTTTTCCTTCGGGTCTTTTTCCTTAGGTGAATTTGGTTGCTTCTCCTCTTTCTTCTGTTTTGATTTAGATGGTTTTTTTGCCATGGTGTTGACTGGCACTACTTTTGGAGGGGACTTTTCTTTTCTCGGTGGTTTTGTTTGTGGTTCTGAATCCGAAGAGGATGATGATGTACTACTACTGCCTGTTGCTGACGAGGAATCGCTAAAAACTATCTTAACGTTGTCTGCCGCCTTACTTCCAACAGCAGAAGGGGATGATGATAACATTGCATTCTTCCCAGAAAATGGTGCCAAAATATACTTCTTCATATCCTCGGGTGATCCAGACTTTTTGAAAGATGCACATTCTTTGTTCTTGTTGGAAGCGACCAATCTTGCAAATTCATTTGGGTGCCGAATTAGCGAACTGGATATTAGATAGTTTGCAGAAATAGCAAATAATGCATTTGAAGCCTGAAAGATTTGTTCCATTACTCCATCGATTTCCTCGCTCTTGCATAGGTTCTTCACTATCTGTTTTGCATCTGATGTTGATGGCTCACCTGAATTGCCTTTCCGATTTGCAACCTCTAGATTTTGCCACGCTGGAAGAAAGTGGTCTTTTAGCTTGCGTAAGCATGATTCCTCAACGATTCCATTCATCCCTTCAAGAATGGGTATATTCTCAACTATTGTTTGTGCATATTCTGAGATTGCAATATCCGGGCGAGTAAGCCATTCGTAAGTGAATGGCTTTACCTTTTCGAAGATCTTGCTGGGCAGTGGTGCCTCATTTGCTCCTCCATACGGTGTAATAAAGCTTCTTACACTTTGCTGCCACCAGCCAACACCTAACGATTTTGATGGTGAGGTGGAGTTTGCAAATTTGCTCATATTTCTATATAAAGGAATTGAATAAAATCACATTGTGTCTTTAAGGTCTTTAAATTACTAAACTAATGAAAAAAGGCTGTGGGTGTGTGTAATTAAGGTTCTTCAGGCCTTTTCTAACTGTTTCTTTATATTTTTACCAAAATACAAGTTAAACAAAAGCGATTTTTAATTTCACGAATTGTGATATAAAGAAGGAGGTGCATTGAAAGTACAAACAACTTATTTAGAAGAGAATTATTTATAAGCGAACCGGTGTAACTTGGGGGGACATTACTCTCACCATGAAATGAATATCGCTTAGTTTCTTGCAGCGAGAAAGTGCAACATAAGACCCCCCCCGGGCGCAATAACAGGACAGTCGAGCCAAACAATGGACTGTTCGAATGTTTGGCCTTGTGCTTTAGGGATTGTAACAGCATATGCAGGCATAAAAGGCAATGCCGTTTTTAGGGAACCATCTTCGTTTGGAAATGTAACAGGATATACCTGTACAATACTATTATTTGAGAGCTTCAAGAAAACGGTCGCTCCATGCATTTGAACAAATTGTGCCATGCGACCATTGACAACACACAGACGTTTATTTCTATTCTGCGTGATCATGACCCTCATGCCCTTATAAATCGGAATTTTTCCCATTTGGGAATCACATATAGCATGTCCTAAGAGCATCCTCGTGTCTAGAAGATGGTCTAAAACGACTTGGTTTATGCGATTGGCAGCATTGTGAGAAACAGTAATAACTGTACTGGTAGGATTATCGATTAATGCTTGCAACAGCTGTTCCTCATTCGGGTCATTCTCGAACAACACTCTACCCGTTTGAAATTTATCTAGGAGGTTTTGCAAAGGCCTCCAATGTCTGATATGTTGCAGAAATTTACCATAATCATCATCTGTACTTCTGTGTTGCTCCGTCAGTATTACCTTAGTTGTTATTTTAGACAATTGTTCTGACCTCATAGCTGATTCTGCAATTTGAATTTTACCATCTACTTTTTCAATTGGTTGCAGTTGCAGATCGTCACCAGCAAGTAAAATAATTGGACGAATTGGTAGCTCTGACACTGTGGCAAGAATATGATCAAAGATTTTAAGAGGAATCATAGAAAGTTCATCAATAATGATGAGATCATAGTTCGACAAGTCAGTATTTGATCCTTAGCTGAAACAGGGTAGTGGAAAGCAGCATGGATAGTATCAGAGTCAATATCGTCTTGAAAAATATCTTTAAATGTAGTTGCTAAAAAGCCTGTAGGGGTGGCTACTAAAACATTCTCTGCTTGAGAAATACACATCTCTATAACCTTAGTGAGGGAATAAAATTTACCACTGCCTGGTTTGCCAACAACTAACAAATATTTACGCCACTCTAATCCCGATGTTTCATGATCGTTGCCTATTTCTCCATCTTCCCCTCCTGGCTGATTTTCATGCAAATCTTCACTCCCTTCGTCATCACTATCAGAATCGTGGAAGGTCGAGTTCAAAGAGCTATAGTGCTGTCTTCGCTTTAGGAGCATACTTTTCACAAGTGATAATATAAGTTGTTGTTTCGCATCAAGTGGAAAATGTTGCAGTGATGGGGTTGCTATTTCACAAATTGTGATAACACGTTTCTGCCACAAGTGGTACAAGTCTTTTAGCAATTGAACATGACAAATTATGTTCGAAACATACCAAGCTCTGTGGCCTTCAAGCTCAAACTTTGATTGAATCGCACCGTTCTCTAACCATACTGAAGCACGATGATGTATGGCACAAACAAAATGTTTTACAACGTTTGGTACTGTATCTAGGCCTTTTATATGAAAATTTTCAATCTTTCTGTGTGGAACATATAAAAGCATGTCCTGAAAGAAATATTCATCCTTAAAGACTGATATCAGCTTTGTACCAACTAGTGTGCTGCCTCTTTTGTATGGAACTGCCGGCGTTTTAGAGGTATTGAATTCCCTCAACCAATCGAGAAATGAGAGATTCTCATATCGTTTTGGTCTTGCCCAATACAATTGCACTAGCCTATTAGAGTGAACATTTTCTGGTAGGGGAACTGAAAACCGCTTTAGACGATGTGGCGTCCATGCCATCTTTTTGGATGACAAAGAAAGCCACATTTCAGGCTCTAAAGGTGACATTTCTCTCAAATGACGAAAAGCAGCTTGATAAGGTGTGGTGTGAACAGTATATAGAGCGTCTGAGTGATAAGCATCATGAGCTTTTGTAAGATAAGAGCTAACCATATTTGAGCAAAAGGCCATGTCCATCAGAGCATTGGACATCCATTCGACATTCTAATGCAGGTAAAATTGTATATATATATGCTCGTATGTTATGTGCAAATGCCTCGGCTGGGTGGCGTATATTTATGGTAGTTTTCTGCATTATTAACTTCACACCTTGTTTCACCCTCAAAAATCGGCAGTGATCCTTTATCTGATTTTGAAGGTTATATACAAGATAAGCAGAATCAAAATCTGCCCATGGAATGTCTCCACGAATATGTTCAAGCTTTGTTGCAGGAACACTTTTAAGCCAAACCAAGATATGAATATGTACTGTCCCCCTCTTTTGAAACTCAAATCGATAGAAGTAGTTGATCACATTATTTTCAGAAGTTTTACGCCAATTAGAAAAAAGGTGACTTTTCCAACTAGCATTATTTGAGCCGCACATATAACCCCTGACAATTTGCTCCAGAGTGTTTACAATGTGGAGTGTTTCATAAGCGGGAAGATCGGTTGGACCAAGACCATTCATTTCTCGCAATTGTTTAAGCCATGGAGGTACAGGAAAAGACCATTCCGATGGGGAAATGGTAATAAATAGGGTGGGAAAACCAAACTGCCTTACAGAATCTATTAGACAATAATGTTGCCACTTCCAAAAGTCTGAACTGAAGGTTTTCGCCTCGAGCGACCTAGCAGGGGAACAATGACTTTTTCTGACAGTTGTGATTGCCCCGGACACTGTCTTAAATAGCCATAAATCGTAATGAAACTGAAGTAATTCAAAGCTTCTCCCATAATCACTAATCTCACTGAGGACTTTTTGCATGAATGCTACTTTTGTACTTGCACGATTGTCTTTTCCAATAAGTATTGTCTCACAGAATTCCAATGTTGGATATAAATTTGGCCAGAGAGCACATTCAACGCCTGTGTTGCTTTTAAAGTCATAGACATTAAATCTCTCAGATGAATTATAACTTGTTTCTCTAAGATCGACAAACTTCTTATAAGCAGAACTGCTGTTTTCCATTAAAAACTCATATGCATTCATGCATCTCTCTTGAGACTGAGGCGATTCTAAATCCTGTATTTTTTCTAATACACTTTTTGCACTCCAAGACAGACGGAACAGGTTTGTTTTTTGCCTATAACCATTTTGTTTTCTTAAATAGTCCCCAAGGTGAATTGTGAATGGCCGCAAAGCTACTAACTCTACTTGCGACAAACCCCTCAAAACATCAGGTATGCTGACAAGTGATGGTCTAATATATATACGCTTGACACAAGTACAATCTTTGAGATTGCCAACAGTGGACGCTTAACATAATTTGGTAGCAAACGTTGCATTTTCAATGTTTTACAATTAGTGCAGAATGTCCAGGAAAGATGCTCTATCCAGAATCTCAGATTATCACTAATAACCGGCCCAGGCAAACTATGTGGTTGTGCAGATGATAGATGTTCATGGAATTTACTCCCAAACTCGCGCTTGAGTGCAATCTGTGTATTTGTGCGTGAAATTTGTTTCTCTTTTTGTCCCTGAACCTTTTGTAAAAGCCTGTCATCTCTACCTACTGACTTGAAGGATCGTTTAGTCCAAAATGTTGTAGACTGTGTTAAATCCCATTTACCCATTGCAATAACATAAAATAATTGTGTTTTTTAAAGTTTTGTTGACAGAAAAACCAAGTGATTACGGATTGATTAAAAATATGTAAAAAACCCGTATAATAACTCGTTTTCTTTAAAACTAAAGTGGTATGAGACAATTCCTCACTCCACTGAACCATGAAAACTGAGTTAGCAAGTGTGAATAATAAGGTGAACTAGCAAGTAGTTTGCAAGAGAAAATACAGAATAAAAACTCATAGTAGAAACTACACTGTATTGCAAATATATGGTGGGATCACTATATCGTTGATTAGACTTTGAAAATTTGCACAATTTGCCACGAACTTCGGCAATATAATGACAAAGATGTTTAAGGTGACAATTTACTCACTTTTCGGAGTATTTTAGTCTTTATTTAGACACCAATGCAACAGAACTGTGAGCCCTTTAAAATAAATAAAGACAATATTACCGATTGATTAAAAACATGTAAAAAACCCGTATAATAACGCGTTTTGTTTAAAACTAAAGTGATATAAACGAAGATTGGTACCTTATAAATCTTTTAAATGCAAAATAGCAAGATGATGTAGAAAAAAACTTGTATAACTTCGACGGATTGTGAAGACAATTTCGGACGCAAATTTTGTGCAACAAAATGGACGCCACTAAAGTCCTGAATGACCAACCAATGAAAATACAGCTTTTACGAAAACACGAAATTTCATTGGTTTAAAAAATTCAAGATGGCGGAAATTTAAAAATCTTAAAATTTCTGCATTAAAACTTAAAGATATTAAGCAAAATACTAGAAAACGGACATAGTGTGCAATAAATTGTATATCATTATATTCCTTGGGCTGAGAGGAAGCTTTTGATATGAATTTCATTGCATTATAATGTCTATTTTGCTTTTAAAAACATGAAAACAGATGTATATTGCATTATCTAAGAATGAACCAAAATTCACATATTTTCACTTTAAACTCTAGTTGGAACGCGTGTAAGTGAATGTAAGGCACATCATTATCTTCCTTGTATCAAGAGGAAGCTTTTGATGTGCATTTCATAGCTACACAGGTAATATTTGGCTTTTCCATACTTGAAATCTGACACATATTGGATTATATCAAAATATTACACAATGTCCACACATATTTCCTGTTATATTTTTAGTTCTATTCAAGCTACAGGGATGTAATGCCTACCATTAGATTCCTTGTATCAAGAGGAAGCTTTTGTTAGGCATTTCATAGCTATACAGTTAATATGTGGCTTTTCCATACTTGAAATCTGAATGATATAGGACTATATAAATATTACCAAAAATTCACATACTTTCTGTTATATTTTTAGTTCTGTTCAAGCTACAGGGATGTAATGCCTACCATTAGATTCCTTGTATCAAGAGGAAGCTTTTGATAGGCATTTCATGGCTATACAGTTAATATTTGGCTTTTCCATACTTGAAATCTGAATGATATAGGACTATATAAATATTACCAAAAATTCACATACTTTCTGTTATATTTTTAGTTCTGTTTAAGCTACAGGCATGTAATGCCTACCATTAGACTCCTTGTATCAAGAGGAAGCTTTTGATAGGCAGTTCATAGCTATACAGTTAATATTTGGCTTTTCCATACTTGAAATCTGACACTTATTGGAATATATCAAAATATTACACAATGTCCACACATATTTCCTGTTATATTTTTAGTTTTATTCGAGCTACAGGGATGTAATGCCTACCATTAGATACCTTGTATCAAGAGGAAGCTTTTGATAGGCATTTCATAGCTATACAGTTAATATTTGGCTTTTCCATACTTGAAATCTGAATGATTTCAACGATGGCAACAAGTCGCTCCTTCACCGAAAGGTGTGGGTAATCTTGTGAATCATTGTCGTGCTGGGGATAGATCATTGTAATTCTTGATCTTGAACGAGGAATTCCTAGTAAGCGCGAGTCATCAGCTCGCGTTGATTACGTCCCTGCCCTTTGTACACACCGCCCGTCGCTACTACCGATTGAATGGTTTAGTGAGGCCTCCGGATTGGCACTGTCAGATGGGCTTCGGCCCATCCGACGGACGTCCAAAAAGTTGGTCAAACTTGATCATTTAGAGGAAGTAAAAGTCGTAACAAGGTTTCCGTAGGTGAACCTGCGAAGGATCATCAACGTTTCGATCGGCAATCGAACGCGCTGTGAACTTACAAACCACGAGGGAGGTGAGCGCTCGTTTGCTCTTAAATGTTTGGTGGATGGACACATCGATCTCGAAACGCGATGAGCGCTTCATTTCGCCATTGCCCGGCCTCCCCATTTTACTTTTTCAAACACAACACGTCGAAGTTTAACTGTGCGTATGTATTTTTCATGCAAATATATAATATACAACTTTTAACAGTGGATCTCTTGTCTCGTGCATCAATGAAGAACGCAGCCAGCTGCGATACGTAGTGTGAATTGCAAAATTCAGTGAATCATCGAATCTTTGAACGTAAATGGCGCTCTCGGTTATAGCGGGAGCATGTCTGTCTGAGTGTTGGTTAACGAAACGCCGAGTCGGTTTCGACTCAATTGGGGCGTCCTGCGGCAGCTCGAAGCGGCGCGTCCCTCGAAGTGCAGCACACGTTGCCATCGCGACGTTACCGACGCGCGAACGAAGCCTAAACTATTGTATAGCAAGGGAGCTCTTCGTATCGCGCGTGCCGGCCGACGCGCGCAACATATTCCATTGATTCATTCATTAACCTCATTTTAGGCAAGATTACCCGCTGAATTTAAGCATATTACTAAGCGGAGGAAAAGAAACTAACAAGGATTCCCCCAGTAATGGCGAATGAAGAGGGAACAGCTCAACTTGAAAATCTCCGTTGTGTTGCAGCAGCGAATTGTAGTTTCGAGAAGTACTTTCCCGGCGCAACGAGTCTGCCTAAGTTGCTTGGAACAGCACGTCACAGAGGGTGACAACCCCGTACGTGGCAATGCTCGATCGCTCGCGATGTGCTTTCGAAGAGTCGGGTTGTTTTGGAATGCAGCCCAAAACGGGTGGTAAACTCCATATAAAGCTAAATACAGGAACAAGACGGATAGCGAACAAGTACCGTGAGGGAAAGATGAAAAGGACTTTGAAAAGAGAGTTAAAAGTACGTGAAACCGTTGAAAGGGAAGCGAATGGAGTTAGCAATTCGCCCCGCCAGATTCAGTCGCTCGCGCATCCCGACGGTCACGCTCTCGATCCGCATGGACGAGACGCGCTCGGACGCGGTGCGTGGACGGCGCACTTCTGGCGAGCGAGCGTCAGCGTCGGTTGTCGACGGGCGATAAGGTCGCAAGGAAGGTGGACCGGCCTCGCGGCTGGTTGTTAAGACTTGCGCTCGCATAGCTCGTCGGCGACCGTGGTCTGCGGCGCGTGCTCAGCTGGCGACCCGACCGATCGGTCCGGCATGTCGACCGTGGCGGACGGCACGCCTGTGCGCTCGAACCGCTGCCTGTTGATCATGACGGTGTTCGCACCCTACGCGCCTAGGATGCTGACGACCATACGGCTCCATCCGACCCGTCTTGAAACACGGACCAAGGAGTCTAACATGTGCGCGAGTCTCCGGGTCATGAAACCTGTGGGCGCAATGAAAGTAAAGGCCGTCCTCGGACGGTTGAGGTGAGAAGCGGCGTTCACATTCGTCGCCGCATCATCGACCGACCTTGTCTGCTCTCAGAGAGGTTTGAGTAAGAGCGTATCTGTTGGGACCCGAAAGATGGTGAACTGTGCCTGAATAGGGTGGAGAAAGGTTCCATGTGAACAGCAGTTGGACATGGGTTAGTCGATCCTAAGAGATAGGGAAATTCCGTTACAAATCGTCGAATCGGGTTAATATTCCCGAACCAGAACAGGGATACTGCACCTAGTGGCACAAGCGGCAAGAGCTCTGAACTCGGAGACGTCGGCGAGAGCCCCGGGAAGAGTTCTCTTTTCTTTTTAATGGGCAACGTTACCCTGAAATCGGTTTAGCCGGAGATAGGGTTTCACGTCCGGTAAAGCCCCAAACTTCTTTTGGGGTCCGGTGCGCTTTCGACGGCTCTTGAAAATCCGAGCGAGTCGTTCATTTTCTTGTCTGGTCGTACTCATAACCGCAGCAGGTCTCCAAGGTGAGCAGCCTCTAGTTGATAGAACAATGTAGGTAAGGGAAGTCGGCAAAATAGATCCGTAACTTCGGGAAAAGGATTGGCTCTAAGGGTTGGGTCTGTCGGGCTGGGACGTGAAGCGCGAGGACTCGGCGTGGGCTGACGGAGATGCGTGGCTTGCTGCGCATCGAAGTCGGACTGCGAAGGGACTTCGCGTGGATTGACTCAGCTGTGACGGTCAGGTCGATTCGGCAGGCGATTAACAACCAACTTAGAACTGGAACGGACAAGGGGAATCCGACTGTTTAATTAAAACAAAGCATTGCGATGGCTGGTGACTGGTGTTGACGCAATGTGATTTCTGCCCAGTGCTCTGAATGTCAAAGTGAAGTAATTCATCCAAGCGCGGGTAAACGGCGGGAGTAACTATGACTCTCTTGGGACCCGATGCAGACAGACGTTCACGTCGTGGGTCCTGTCAGTGCTAACTATTGCTTTGTGTAATATTAAACCGCGATTTTGTTTACTGATATAAGAGCAATATTCTATAGTTGGCACTGCGAACATGTCTGCTAGGATTCGGCCTAGTCGAACCTGTGTGTCGGAAACAGACAGCATGAGAAACAATACAGATGTCGTATGTGACGCATCTGTCGACACTTTTACCATTTCAAGCGGATGTAGTACTTTGTTTGTTTGTGAGTACTGCCACAAAACGTTTAAGTCTAAAAGAGGTTTGACTGTGCATGAGAGGAGAATGCATGCCGAAAGTTTTCATGAGAAGAACGTGCCGGAACCTCGTGTGAAAGCTCGGTGGGATGACGAGGAGCTGGTTCTTCTGGCAAGGGAGGAGGTTCGCCTGTCTGGGCTGGGAATCAAATTTTTGAACCAGAAGCTGGCTAAGGTACTGCCACACCGCTCACTTGAGAGCATTAAAGGTGTTAGGCGAGCATCCAATAAAAAACCAAAGCCTGCTTCGTGAATTTCGGGATGAGCCCATGACTTGTCGACCCCTCCTGTGCCGGAAGAACCTGCTCTAGGTGGCGCTCCCCCTGAACGGCACTGTTGGCCTAGTACGGGGTAGTGCTGATAGGGAATCTTGCGGTCCACATCATGAAGCATGGGTGGCCAAAGTGAAAGATGAAATTGATAATTTTCCCTTTCTGGGAGGCCTAGAGGTGGATTTTATTGATCCGGGGCGCCCAAATGATGAGATACGCCAGTTTATCGACCGGGATTTTACTCTCTTCATGGAATCGATGACTGCAAGGAAACGAGCAGGAGTCGTACCACGAAAGAGGGGTAGGCGGAAACCCGGTAGAAGCTCTCAGGAATCGACCGAGCATTAAGGGGCTGCTTCTGTCGTACCCGAGAGCTCTGGTAGAAAAGCGAGGAAGAGTCGGAGACCAGCACAAAATAAGAGAAGGGCAACATACAAGAAGGTGCAGGATCTTTTTCGAAAAAATAAAGCCCGTTGTGCGAAATGTGTGTTAGATGGGAGTTGGGATAAACCAACTCAGTGTATGTCTCTAGAAGAATTAGAGCCTTTTTGGAGAGTTATTTTTGAGAAGGAATCGATGGTGGATGATAGGGTACCAGACCCTATTGGGCCTGTCCTATGGGATCTTATTGATCCAGTCACCCAATTGAGCTTGATAAGACCATGAAAGCCATGAAGCCAGGTGCACCAGGTCCCGATGGTATGGTCTTAAAACAACTAAGGCAGCTTCCTGTTAACGAGCTAAAAGCACGTCTCAACCTGTGGCTACTGTCTGGGTACTGCCCTTGCATTTGCTGTCTGGGAGAGACTGTTTTAATCCCTAAAGATAGGGAAGATATTAGACCACCAAAGCATAGACCAATCACCATGGCAATATTTATAATCAGGCTGTTTCACAAACTCATGGCAAAGCGAATGGGTGTTTCCATGCCTTTTTCGGACAGGCAAAAGGCATTTCGCTCTGGTGATGGGCTGGCGGAGAATGTGGTGCTTCTGAGGGCTATTATAAAACATCATACCGATAACAACCTGCCATTGAATGTTGTCTTTCTTGACATTGCAAAGGCCTTCGACTCTGTTTCTCACCATAGTATTTGATCGCCGCACGGAGAATGGGGATCCCTCCCCCTTTCTTACATATTTGAAGGAATTTTACTCCCGTAGCCAAACACGAATTCGGGTGGCGGGACAAAAAAGCGAGCCCATTTATGTGAGACAGGGGGTGAAGCAGGGTGATCCAATGTCTGTGCATTTATTTAATGCGGTTATAGACTGGGCTTTATCAACATTGGACCCAGAACTTGGTGTGAATCTTGGGGTGTGAGAATTAATCATTTAGCCTTTGCTGATGACATTGGGCTACTAACAACAACATCAGTTGGAGCCCAGAGTCAGATTAATGTTTTTCATGAACACCTCGAAAAATGTGGCTTGAGCATAAGTGCTGGCAGCTCTGGTAAGTCCGCCTCTTTGCGGATTGATGTGGATGGCAAGCGCAAGAGATGGGTAGTTAATCATTACGAGCATTTGCACGTTAACGGAAGTGTTATACCTGCTAAGTCCATCAAGCAGGTATATGTTTATTTGGGAATTCCCTTTGGGGCTAAGGGACCGGTAAATAATGTAGCCGGTACGTTGCAAAGGATGTTGAATAACTTAGGTAAAGCGCCTTTGAAACCCCAGCAACGAATGTATATCCTAAGGCAACATGTTTTACCTGCCCTGTATCATCAATTGGTCTTAACCGACAGCACTAAGAAGTTTCTCGAGTTTTTGGACATCAAAATTCGTGGTGCGGTTAGACGGTGGCTTAAATTGCCTAAAGACACCTCTAACTTTTTATCCATGCACCATTTGCGGAAGGCGGCCTCGGGGTGGCAGTTTTGAAAAATGCCATTCCCTTGATGCGAAAAGCTAGGTATGAAAAACTTCTAAGCTGCGCTGACCCGGTGGTTGCCGTCGTTGCTCGGTCTTCAATTGTTGTGGACATGCTCAGGAAAGATTCGCAGGTACAACTGGTGGGGGATGTACCTGTCTGTGATAAAGCGGGGCTGAGGCGTGCGCTCACAGCGGGGCTACATAAGTCTGTAGATGGAAGGGGATTAAGACAGAGTAACAACACTCCCCACGTGCACAACTGGGTGGGTTTTCCTAGTTATCTTATGTCTGGCGCCAATTACATCGGTGCCATCATGATAAGAGGCAATTTAATGCCAACTGCCACTAGGATGGCACGTGGCCGTCCACAACGTTTGGTGGCCTGTGACGGTTGTGCACGTCCGGAGTCCCTTGGGCACATTCTCCAGGTCTGTCCTAGGACCAGCGGAGCCAGGATAGATCGACATAATTCTATCTTAGCGCGGACCGTTAAAATTGTGTTAAAAAAACAGTGGTCCGTGCTTGTCGAGCCAGCTATTCCAACACCTGCCGGCATAAGACGTCCTGACCTGCTGGTCTGGAATTGCGATGGCACTTGCTTTTTGGTCGATGTCACTGTGTCAGCCGATAACGCGGACCTGGAAGATGTACGGTGGCCCAGAAGGGACACCACTTTCAACAAAAATATCTGCTGCAATAATAATTTTGCGCTATTGCTTTCTTTTCAATTTTGTGAAACACATTGCTTCAAACAAAAAATATTCCACTCTGTTTAAAATAAACATGCACTATCACAATAAAAATGAACAACATCTCTTACTAAACTTCTTCAAACCCTGCGCGCGCAGGTGAAATAGAATATTACATTTAGTAGTGGAAGCACAGGAATACATGTGACTCCGTTTCAAATTTTGCTCGGCCATGCTTTGTTTTATCACCTATTGGTTTAAATATTCATGAGATTTTAGATTTATTATGTCAGCAAATTTTAAAGATGATATCCGGGATGCAGTCCAACAAACTCTGCGAGAAGAACTATCAAAAGTTTTGCCACATAGTACGCTAACAACTACAACAAGTATCGCAACACCGCCGAGTACTACAACACCGACCACTACCTGTCGATCTCGTGGTCCGTCATCAACATTGAGTTTTCGAGACTTCTATCGCATTCGAGAAGCTAGTAGACAAGAGGGTTTTAAACCATCGAAGAAAAAGAAACGTGGAAATGAGACATCAACATCGGCGAAGAAGGCAAAAGAGCCCAAGGTCAAGGAAGTCGAAATCAAAGTTGGCTTGGCATATGTTAATGATGGCGTGTTCAAAACACGCCGCAATAAGACGCATATATTAAAAGTAAGAAATGATATCGGTCGAGATGAATTAATTAAGGAAGCTGTCATCAAACATGGGAACTTCGATCAGTCATTTGATCGTGCAAGCCCATATGTTCTTCTTTATCCTGATTGTAGTCAGACGTACTTTGTTCCAGGAACTAACGAAGAATTCTCTCTAATGAAATATAAAGAAGCCATCTCGAAAGACTACAAAAAGCTGACATTTTATCTTTGCCTACGTGATGAGTTTGAGTACAATCAGCTATCTGATTGGTCATCAGCAGATGAAAATGACATTGACAATATGGGTTTAGAGAGCAAACCTAATTCCAATCGTATTATTACTGGTAGTACTGTCACCATGACCGAAGATGATAATAAATGTGATGACAATCCCACTGGCACTGTTACTGCAACTGTAGATGACCCACCTAATTTTGTTATGGATGATGATGATGACCCATTCCTTTTACTTGCCATCAACGAGAGCGAACATGGTGAAAGTACACACTCTCTTAGCAAAACTGAAGAGAATGATGAAAATGTTTGTGCAAAAGCCTGTTCCCTAGAGCAAGCACTTGAGGTTAAAATTAATAGTATACCTAATGACCAGTATACTGTTATTGAAGTAACCAGAAACCACCTGGTGGAGAGGACATTTGAACAGCTTATGGATGATGATATTAAGGGTAGAATTATGGTCAAGTTCATTGGGGAGGAGGGAGTTGATACTGGGGGTGTCACTAGAGAGTTCTTTACAATCTTTTTTAACGGTATGTTAAACAGTGGGAATTTACTCCGTGGTAGCTATCCCAATTTAACCTTTAGGCACAATTTGCATGCATTAGAAGTGGGCAAGTTTGAGATGTTTGGTAAATTAACTGCCCTTGCTTTATTAAATAGGTGTCCTGGGCCACATTTTTTTTGCCAGTCAGTTGCATCTTTTATTCTTGACAATCCAATTGAGGTTGTTTTGGATGAAGTCCCAACAGAATCAGAGTTTAAAAAAAAACTTCTTCAGATACAAGCTTGCAATAATGAGATGGAGATTTCAGATTTAGTTAATTCCTTTTCTGAAAGATTTAATATGGGATACACAAAACCTGTTATTACTTTGAAAGACAAGGATAATCTAATTAGATTTTGCTCTAAGCATATTGTAATAAGCAGTGTTGCAGAGGAAATTTTTAGTTTTTGCAAAGGCTTGAAAGCCTTTGGTGTTTTGCCTGAATTATGTAAGTTTTTTCAAGCAGGATTGGCAGAGTTAGTGTATCAAGACGTAAACACTGACAATGTCAAAGCATGTTTTAAACCCTGTTTCTCATCTGTTGGCACAAATGAACATGAGAAAGAGACAGAAATTGTGTACAAATGGCAACAGTTTCTCAAAAAAGCTAAATCTGGTAAATTAACATCCCATGTCATTGCTTGCCCTGACTGGAATGATTCTAATGAGGCAGTTGGTGCAGATGATTCTGCTGTTGTCAAAATGCTTTCCCTTAATGACATATTACAGTTTGGGAGTGGTTCACGATTCCCTAATTTTAAAGGTTCTTTGGCATTTGATCATCTGTGTACTGATGCACATAAGAGGTTAACTGGCAATACATGTGCTTTAACAATTTGCATACCAGTTAATGACAGATACACAAAATGTAGCACTGAGGTATTTGCTTTAAATGTCATGGAAGATATATTTCAGGACTATGGCATTGGACAGAGATAGGTTTATTATTCTATAAAAAAGATGTTGTGTTTATTTGTTAAAGGAAGAATAATAATATATTCTATATTTGACATTATACTGTAGATGTGGTAGTGATCAAAAGCCACACCTTCTCTACAGATTAAGGGGGTTATTTATGGTGACTTTCATATTATCCTTTTCATGATGACATTTTTACACCATTGTTGCGGTACTTTTTTCAAAATCATTAGCATAAGTGTTTCAAAATCATTAGCTCAAGTGATTGTTTTCAAATTTTCAAATTCTGTAAAATGTCTATTGATTACTAAAAACTGTTTTAGTGTTTTTCATGTTGTTACTGTAATTTTTATACCTGTGAAAGAAATTGGAAGTACTCAAACACTTGTGGATATTTGTCATTGTGAGCATAGCTAGTAGTGTATATTATTCTTGCTAAATTTGAAATGCTGAACTGTTTTACATTGCTACTGTATGTAGAGCAACATATGTTACCTTTGTTGAAGTTTGGATTAAAATTTTGCACCTTTAAACATTTTTGCAATTAATTAGAATAAACTCAATATATCTCCTATTTTTTTTTCCTAATAAAATTAACACAATGCTGTTCACAGATTAACACAATGCTGTTCAGATTTAAATTTACCACAGCATTTTGCTTTACATAGTTTCAGGTACCCCTGCAGCATAACTAACTAGTGATTGAAATAGTTCTCCAGCCTCAAAAATTGTTGCTGGGTATGTTAGACCATTATTTTCCATAACATAATGGAAATATTCCTCACACACCTCATCTATTTCCTCTTCTACTTCTTCTTCACCAAGTATTTCTCTTTCTACTTCTTCTAATTTGCACGATGAAACATGCACAAGGCAATCTTCCCTCTCTTCCCTTGATTGCTCAGGGAGAAAGTACAGAATATCAGGAACCCCAGGTACAGTGGTCTCGTGAGATTTCCTTATCCTGTGTGAGTTCCATTGCTCTCTGGCTTTGTCCAAATCTGCCTGAAGAACACCTGCAAACGAAAACCACAGTGCATCTTTGTGGATCTCATTTGTCAGGTCCAAGATACCAGACTGCAATAGGTCAGCAAAAAAATCTATCCACCAGCCAGAACGCAGTTTTCGTAGCGAGGACCAATAGCACTCTATTCTTTGGTTTCGAGGACTTGACAAATACTGGTGAGCTTTTGCTCCAGCAAAGTCATCTTCCCCATTAGCCCGAAGATAACATTGCATCGCAGCAATTAAGCCA
This sequence comes from Dendronephthya gigantea, assembly GCF_004324835.1. Classification (NCBI taxonomy): domain Eukaryota; kingdom Metazoa; phylum Cnidaria; class Anthozoa; order Malacalcyonacea; family Nephtheidae; genus Dendronephthya; species Dendronephthya gigantea. Next base: position 62,455 of record NW_021163266.1, on the reverse strand, counting down.
TTTTCAGTTCCCCGGTCAGTCAAAAGACGAACCGGGCATCCACCACTGGCTTTGACATAATCATAAAAATATCTTGCAATTGTCTTGGGATTTTTGTTTGACCTTTGAACTCGCAACCATAATACTCTTCGGCTAAAGCCGTCGATGCAACCGTGTATGGAAAAACCGTAGGGTTTGAGTTTATCGTAGCCATCGACGTGCCATATTTTTTGTTTGAAGCAATGTGTTTCACAAAATTAAAAAGACAGCAATAGCGCAAAATTACTATTGCAGCAGATATTTTTGTTGTAAGTGGTGTCCCTTCTGGGCCACCGTAAAGATGTGCACTCGAGGAAAGTTAGCTACTATAATACTGAGCATGTCCGCAACTGGGTGTAGGGAGTGAGCGGAGCGGCGGAGGTAAACTTCTCCTCGATTAGTTTTAATTGGAGGGGTGCCATCGTTAAACCGTCTCACAACCTTTTATCTGATAAGTTTGGGTTTAATAAGTCTGAAATAGAGATACTTAGTGTTATAGTGATGGAGAAGGGCTATAAAATTTGGCTGGACTTCAAGAAAGGAACTTACAGATCGGAGACAACAAATTGGGATGAGGCTTTGAGCTTGGATGAATGAATTGGAGACAAATTGGACTGAAAGAATACATATATTGAGACACTTATTTAACGCTAAACTCTACTTATAATATTTGTGGGTAGAAATCATATAAACAATTCTACAGCTGCATATGTATATATTTCTTTTTATATTGTGTATAATTATTTAATTGTGAGGCTGCAATCTCATGCCCAAATGTACATTTATCGATTAAAGAATTTGATAAGTATTACTAGCCAAATGCCTCGTCATCTAATTAGTGACGCGCATGAATGGATTAACGAGATTCCCAATGTCCCTATCTACTATCTAGCAAAACCACAGCCAAGGGAACGGGCTTGGCAGCAACAGCGGGGAAAGAAGACCCTGTCGAGCTTGACTCTAGTCTGACTCTGTGAAAAAACATGAGAGGTGTAGAATAAGTGGGAGGAGCAATCCGCCGGTGAAATACCACTACTCTTATCGTTTTTTACTTATTCGGTGAAGCGGAGCTGGACCTCAACGTCCACTTTTTAGCATTAAGATCGCTCTTCTGCCGGTCGATCCGAGCCGAAGACACTGTCAGGTTGGGAGTTTGGCTGGGGCGGCACGACTGTCAAATGATAACGCAGGTGTCCTAAGGTGAGCTCAATGAGAACGGAAATCTCATGTAGAGCAAAAGGGCAAAAGCTCACTTGATTTTGATTTTCAGTATGAATACAAACTGTGAAAGCATGGCCTATCGATCCCTTAGTCTTCACGAGTTTTAAGCTAGGGGTGTCAGAAAAGTTACCACAGGGATCAACCAAGACTTGTCAGTGAGATTTACCCACCCTCTTTACCATACCCTAATTAAGTACACATGAGGTTTCGAGTTTGATAATTCGAATATTTTTTAACATAAATGAAGCATTTTTGTGTTAACTTATAATTACAAGTTTTTTAATAGCGAAAAACCTTGTGAAACTGTTACATTTCATAAACAAAAAAAAGTTTATTTCCTAAATGTGTATGTCAATATGTACATACTCGTTGTTTAAATCTAATTTTTAACAGAATGACCTTTTTTATCTATATAACACAACAATTGGACTACTTTTTATTAATTAAAAAGCCTGTCTGTCAATTTACTTTTACCTTGATCAAAGTTTACTTGGATTTTTCTTTGTTTGCCTTCTTTTGTTTCTTTGCCTTTTTTGGTCGCTGTTGTTCCTCGGTTTCTGCTTGCACCGATGATTCCATCGGGATAACTGCAGTGCTTGTAGATGGTTGTTCATCTGTTTGAAGCGGCGGTTGTTGTACTACTGTCGGTGTTTCCTTTTTGTTTCGTTTCCTTTTTCCGCTTGATTGCTGATGATCTCCTGTAGGTGCGGGTTGTTGTGGTCCTGTTGTGGTACAGGGGCCGGTTGTTGATGGGTCTGTTGCATCTGTTGCATTTGACTTTGTAATGACAAAATCATATTCATTAACTGGTTGGTAAAAGGTGATGCCTGTGATATATTTTCAGATGTTGTTGGCATTGGTTGTTGGTTATGGGTTGCTGCTGTAGGATCTTGCAGACCGGATGATAGCATATCTGGTGGTTGTAGGGAAGATGTCGATGGGCGGGAAACAGATGGATCAGTTAGTTGCTGTGCTAGCGTCTGCATGTCAGGCCCAGATGATGTGCTAACCCCTGCAGGATTTGTTGTGCACATTGCAGTCAACATTTGTTGCAGGGAGGCGATACTCTTCTCTCTTTTAAAATTAATAGCTGGAGGATCATCGTTCATTAATTTCGTTGCGTAATGTTGGGGGTTTGTAAGCAAGCCACGCATTGCTCGGAGTTGCGCTAGGACCACAAAAAAGGCAGCTGACTGTTGCATCCAATGACTAAGACTAGCATCAAGTTCGGAATTGTTCAATGCCCAACGCATGATTTGGTATATATCTTGACCACTTGTATGTGACGACTTGTCTTTTGCATCCAAATTTGTCAGCGTTTGCTCCATGGGTGTCAACACGCGTTCAAGCTGGTTTTGCACGGATGATTCTAGGAAATTAGCCGACTTTAAGATTTCCCAGTTTTCCCTTTAAGGCCTGGGCTGCTTCGCTCAGCGCGATCTTAGGTCTGGTCATCCACTCACAATTTCTGGCACTCAATTTTTCGACAAATTCCTGCTGGTTGTATTGAAGTTGTGCATCATATGGACGTAGAAAATAATGAGGAAAATGCTTGAAATATGTCACTTTATTTGGTGAGGCATTTTGTTTGAATGACATCTAGATAACAAGAAAAGAAATAGGTTAATAAAATTCTTTTTCATTTTTGTATCCAAACGAACATCGCCAATTCATGAGTTTATAAATCACTTAGGAACGTGATGCGAAGCCTGAATGACATTGCCACCGCAATGCCACCACACATAGGCACCGCCTTGGCCAAGGTTCTCTGTGTCAAACCAAACTACAACATTGCCAAGTGTTTGGCCCTGTGATTTGCAGATAGTGATGGCATATCCTGGCACAAAAGGGTAGCACATCCTAACACTCCCATTCTGCTCACCCCTCTCATCTGATTGGTTGATTATGCTAGAAACTGGGTATAGAGATGCTGTTTTTCCATTGGGCAGTTTGATAAGAACTGTCAAACTTTTCATCATTAGAACAACAGCAGGTTGACCATTGACTATTCCACTCTTCTTATCCCTATTCTGGGTTATGATGATACGCATGCCCTTAAAAATGTCAGTTGGTACGTCTTCATTGTCCATTTGGACCGTACCAACATAAAGGTTTGGTGAAAACAGGTTTTTTAAAATCAGATTATTTATTCGTGAAAGGGCATTTCTTGATACAGTTAGAAATGTGCTTGAAGCATTGTCCCGTATAATAGATAGTAGGTCTGTGTCATTAATGGACTGTGAGTGATGGAGCAGACGTCCTTGTTGAAGTTTCTCCAACATATCAGTCGTGGGTCTCCAATAACGCAAATGGTTAAGAATTTGGGAGTATTCTTCATCAATACAGCGATGCTGATGAGTGAGGTTGAAAGATCTCGAAATTCTGGGCAAAGATTCCAGCTGATAGACACTGCTTGTATTTGTAATACGGTTATTTACGGTTGTTATGGGTGGCAATTGACATTTGTCACCAGAAATTAGCAGAATGGGTCGTGTTGGCAGCTGTTGTACGGTTGAGAGAATATGGTTGAAACTCGACAGAGGAACCATAGACACCTCGTCAATAATAATCAAGTCATACATGGAAAGTGTCCAGTTGACTTGTGGTGGAGATTCGTCAATTGGAATGGAAAACGAGGAATGGATGGTATTTGCATATCTTCATCAAATATTGCACGGTAAGATGATGCGAGGAAGCCAGTAGGTGTAGCAACCAGACACATGAGCTCCTTTTCTATGATGTACTGGATGCAGCAATGAAGGCACTTAGTCTTGCCTGTGCCTGCTTTTCCTGTCACAGAAATTATTCTCGTCCACTCATTATGGGGAGATTCTGCATTACCTTGCCCATGAACCTGAGACTGCACTGAGCAGTCATAGTCAGAAGAACGGGCAGAATTGTAATACCGTGTTCGCAGTTGCAAAAACGATTTCAACGTGGCAACCACAGCTGTTTGCATTGGATCAAGATTTTCATGCTCGGATCGAAGTGGCAAAGATAAAAAATCATCATTTTGGAGAATTTGAACTTGCCACAGTTCGTACAAATTTCTCATATTAGCCATGTAATTTACAACATTGTCAATGAAATAACTTTTATGGCCCTCTTTCTGCAACATTTCTCGCACCTCTTGTTCTCGTAGTAGTTGTGGAATGTTCACAAGACATGAAGCAAAATACTTTAAATCATCAGGCAATGTGTCATGATTTGGATGTGTCAATTCCTCTAACTTACTGTGGGCCTTGTTCATGAGAAGAAATTGAAAAAAGAAGTCAGGGTTGAAATAAGAAACATATTTGATACCAACTAGACATTTTTGCCGCTTATACAAAGGACAATTAGCTTTTGAAGTGTCATGTGTTCGAAGGAAGTCAAGAAATGACAACTCCGATTCACCAGCTCGTCTGTGGTATCTCATTAGTATAGTATTTCTTTCTGCAGAAGAAGGTCTAGGTGGCACATAACTTTTAGTGCCATTAGTAGACCATGCCATTTTTACTGAAGAAAGGGTCATTACCATTTCCGGTTCACACGGTTTCATATCTCTTAAATGGCGATATGCTGCCTCTGCCAGCACTAAGTGTGTGGAATAGAGAGATTCGGTCGATTGTGAGTCTTTAAACTTTGAGACATAGTTTGTAACATAACGCATTAGCATTCCAGCCTGGTCAGAAAATTGAACATCCATGCGGCATTTGAGAAAAGAAAGAAGGGAGGAGATGTATGCTCGTAGTTTCAAAGCAAATGCTCTTTGAGGGTAGTGTAATGACAAGTGAAAATTTGCCTTCGTTGTCTGTTGTCAAACATGTAGGGTTTTCATTTAGAGCAAAACAGTCTTTTCGGATTGTTGTAATCATGAACTAAGAAGGCAAGTTCCCCGTCATCATTTGGTATGTCAGCCTTTATTTGGTCATATGAGCATTTCGAGATGTCTTCGAGCCATACAAGAAGGTGAATGTGGGCAGTGCGCCAACCTTGAAATTCTATTCTATAAAACAAATTCTTAACATTGTTTTTGTTAACTTGATGTTCAAAGTTAAACACATGTTGCCGCCATCGTGAACAATTGGTACCACAAAGGTATCCTCTAACTGTTTGTTCCAATATATGAACAATGTTCAATGTTTCCAAAGAAGCTAACTGTGTAGGCATTTTTCCAGACAAGGATGATGCCTTTTCTAACCAGACAGGAGTGGGAAAAGTCCACTCATATGGGCTTATTGTTATGAAAACATTTGGATACCCAAATTGACGAACGGCATCTATCAAGAATCGATGATGCCATTTCCAGTACTCTAAAGAAAACGTTTTAGTTGAAAGTGCAGTTGCAGCAGAAGTGTCAAAAGCCCTGGAAGTTGATATAGCGCCAGAGACAGTGGTAAAAATCCATTTATCATAGACAAATTGCAGTAAATCGTAATCGAGAGAATAGTCTAGGATTTCACTTAGGATTTTCATTGTAAATGACACTTTGGCACTTTGGCGAGAAGTGTTCCCAGATAATTTAGTCTCACACCAATCATGAAACGGATAGAGGTGAGGCCAAAGGGCACATTCGATGCCATCATTCTCTCTAAAATCATAGAGATTCAATTGTTTACCATCCTTTAAGTGTTGTTCTCGTAGTAAAATGAAATGATTGTAACATGATTTTTCACAAGTCGTTAGAAACCTATATGCTAACATGCACTTGAGATAGCTACCGGAATCAAGTTTGGAAATTTTTTCAAGCACTGATTCTTCAGACCACGACACTCGACAAAAGCCATCCTTCTGTCTATAGCCATGCTGATGCACTTTGTAGTTGCCTGAATGTAGCGTTAGTGGACGAAGGGCTACTAATTCCGATCGTGTAAGACCATGCAGGCATAGCGGGATTTCTACTTTTCGAGGTATATGGTAGCGCTGTGTTGAACAAGGGCAATGCCTCACTGTGTTCAGTTTAGAAGTATGAAATGATGGTAAAAGCTTTTCCCGACTCAATAACTTGCATTTAGGACAATATGACCAAGACTTATTGATTGCCCACTGCTGTAAAAAATGTGCGTTTGAATTGGAGTTGTCCTCTGCCTCATTAGTTTGTGCACCCAACTCATTGTTGAAAAATGTAGAGCGCAATTGATCAACTCTTTGACGCCTTGCGCCCATTTCAGACTCTTTTGTTGCTTTCCAATCATTAATTGGATACGATCCTACAATATGGAACGGCCGTGCTGACCAAAACTCATTATAATCCTGGCCTGCCATATGACTGGAAATATTGTAATGAAATATGTAGCAACAGAGTAAAATAAATTGAGTGTGGCAAAAACAACCACTGACAGTTATTTCTATGAATGTGCAGTAAAACCAAAGCAGTTAGTCAGACAATAGCTTATGCTAAGTGGTAAAAATACCTTAGTGTGCAAGTTAAAATGCAATAAACTAAGTCAAATATAACAACTCTGTTATAGAATTGAAGTGTTTTCAATGAAGTAAACACTTGTTGAAATTCGTTCAAAGAAGAACGTTTTTATCACAATAATTTATCAATTCTTAAGATCAGTACCTTGTACAACTGTTGAACACAAAATAACCAGTGGATGTATAGAAATAGCACTCCAAATAGAAGGATTCTGAACACTTTACGAAGTAACCAACCTTTCGATATCGAATTGAATTTACCTTTGTAAACAATGTTTCCATATCGTGTTTCCACTTTTCATAATAAGATTTGGCAAAAATGAAGATACTTTACCTCATATCTCTGCAACCATATACTGTATGCAAATTATACAGATAGCATTAGACTTCTCATGACATGGGCTTTCTTTTGACAGGCAAATTATTAGTTAAAGCTCTCTCGTTAAAATTTCCCATGTTTGAATATCATTGAAATTTTCATTGCGAAAAATAGCAAAAAATACAAAGACAATTTTGCTTATATCTCTGCAACCAGACATTGTACAAGAATGAATCAAATACCATTAGACTTCTCATGATATGGGCTCTCTTTTGATAGGTAAATCATTACCTCAAATGTTTTGGTTCAGATTTTAGATTTTTTAAAATGAGTGATATCTCATAATGAAATTTACAAAGAATACAAAGACAATTTTGCTTATATCTCTCCAACCAAACATTGTATAAGAATGAATCAAATACCATTAGACTTCTCATGACATGAGCTCTCTTTTGATGAATCAGTACCTCAACTGTTTTGGTTCAGATTTTAGATTTTTTAAAATGAGTGATATCTCATAATGAAATTTACAAAGAATACAAAGACAATTTTGCTTATATCTCTGCAACCAGACATTGTACAAGAATGAATCAAATACCATTAGACTTCTCATGATATGGGCTCTCTTTTGCTAGGTGAATCAGTACGTCAAATGTTTTAGTTCAGATTTTAGAATTTTTAAAATGAGTGATATCTCATAATGAAATTTACAAAGAATACAAAGACAATTTTGCATATATCTCTGCAACCAGAGATTGTAGAAGAATGAATCAAATACCATTAGACTTCTCATGACATGGGCTCTCTTTTGATAGGTAAATGATTACCTCAAATGTTTTGGTTCAGATTTTAGATTTTTTAAAATGAGTGATATCTCATAATGAAATTTATAAAGAATACAAAGACACTTTTGCTTATATCTCTGCAACCAAACATTGTATAAGAATGAATCAAATACCATTAGACTTCTCATGACATGGGCTCTCTTTTGATAGGTAAATCATTTTTTAAAACGTTTTGGTTCAGATTTTAGGTTTTTTAAAATGAGTGATATCTCATACTGAGATTTTTACAGAATACAAAGACAATTATGCTTATATCTCTGCAACCAGACATTGTACAAGAATGAATCAAATACCATTAGACTCCTCATGGCATGGGCTCTCTTTTGATAGGTAAATCATTACCTAAAACGTTTTGGTTCTGATTTTAGGTTTTTTAAAATGAGTGATATCTCATAATGAGATTTATATAGAATACAAAGACATTTTTGCTAATATCTCTGCAACCAAACATTGTATAAGAATGAATCAAATACCATTAGACTTCTCATGACATGGGCTGTTTTTGATAGGTGAATCAGTACCTCAAATTTTTTGGTTCTGATTTTAGGTTTTTTAAAATGAGTGATATCTCATAATGAGATTTATATAGAATACAAAGACATTTTTGCTAATATCTCGATAAGTATAGACTTTATTGTAAAAATTTGCGTTCCATCAGGTTGCTCATTAAAAGAGCTTTCTTTTGGTGTGCGGAAAAGTGCTTAACACTTAATGCGTATAATTTTACCCCTGTACGATGAGATATATTCAGTTATAAAAATTCGTAAATAGTAATCACATTTTGATTAGATCTCTCGAAGAAAAGAACTTAAAGCAAATATTAAGGTAGCACTCGACTTCTGAGGAACTTGCCTCTGTATCGTACGCAGTTAGTCAATCTTGTTTGCTTCTGTCCAAAAGTATAGACATGTTACTGATAATTTGAACATTTCCGAAAATAGCGAGATAGCATTTTTCCAATTTTTCGACGAAAATACCCTTCTAGGGCGGTTGAAAATGCTTACCCCCGCTTGCCCCCGCTTACTTTTTTACGCTGATTCCGAATCTGCAATCAGATTTAAAATCCGACAAAACCGGGGGGGGCTAGGACCGATTTCTCGTTTAAAAAAAAAGCGTCTAGTTACGTCACTTCCGGTTGTTGCCTGTCAATCAAACTTTGTCAGTTTACACAAAATGTCCTGAAGTTTCTGTGGTACAAATTTGGTAAGGATTGAGTAAATAGCAAAAAAGTTATTGCAATTTAAAACACATGTTTCAGAAAAGTTACAATAACTATATATATGTATACTTATGAACAATGAGAAAATCATTCAATTCTATATAGGTAAACTGAACAGCCTTTCAGGGCAAGTGATCCCTTTGCAAGAAATAATCGGTAGGTCTGTTTTTAATAACCATCGCCTTTCATGTAGAGCTTACGTTGTTAAACCCCCCACCCCCACCCTGCTTCTGCTTCAAATCATTAACATGGATGTTTTGAAAATTTTAAAATTTTCTTTTTTAAAGTTGGGTTCTAACCAAGAATTATCCTATTAGAGTTTTTGTCGGCAACTTGCAATTTGAAAATATGTGAACAAAAATGAAAAATTGTACTTTTTTTGAACAATTTATTTCAATAGAAACAAATTAGCCCTGAAGTTTTGATACATTTGAGGTAAATAAAAATTGATATAAAAAGGGATGAGTTTTTGCTAAATTTTTTGGTGTCATCCTCGGATTCCTTTCTATATATGGGTTGTGAATTACAACTAAGCAGTCATTGAGCTACAGGATTCGGCTTGTGAATTTCTTAGCATTTATTTATCTTGTTTTTTTCAATACATATTTATCTAGATAGAAAATATACATTATTTGTTTCCTGCCTTTTTTTTGACCAAGGCGGAAGAGGGGGGGGGGAACAACTAACTTGGAGGTATCTGGAACAGAAATATTGTTTGGGAAAGGTGGGATTTCGACTACACGTTTTATTAAAGAGGGGAAGAAATCTAGCTCTCTATTGAACTGTGCACGTGTTCTAAAAAAGTCGCAAATTCGAAGCTGTATCAGAAGAGGTCTGTTTTAAAAAATCGAACATGTTCAAAAAAGTCGTCATGTCGACCTTGACGAAGAGAGGGAAACATTTCCATTTCTCTCGAACATGTTCAGGAAAATCGCTTTTTCGACCACGACGGTAAAAAAAGGAAAATTGTCGAGGTCTCTTGAACATATATATTTATATTAAAAGAAGTCATGATTTTGACCCCGATGCAATGAAAAAGGGGGGAAATATTATGAGCTCTCTTTTAAACATGTACCCTCATGTACGAAGAAGTCGCAATTTTCCCGCCAGACGGGGAATTTGGAACAACCCAAGTTTCTCGATCATATGTTCAGGAAAGTCGCGATTTCGATCCAGAAAAAGCGGGAAAAAAATCAAGCTGTCTGGGATGTCCCAAAAAGTCCCAATCTCTAAGAGGAGGGAAACAAGCCAAGATGTCTCTCCAAACATGTTTGGGAAAGTCGCGATTTAGACATAGAACTTTAAGAAAAGAAACGGTCGATGTCCCTCTGACATAGCGAATTTTACCGGAACTAAGAACTGTAGAAAAATGGATCTCTCGATGATCTTTTCAAACATGTTCCAGCAAATCGCGATGTTGGACCACGACTAAAATGGTAAAAAATCGAGTCTTCAGAACATGTTAAAAAAAGTAGCCCTTTCGACCAACACAAAGAAGGCAAGTCGAAATTTCGACCAGGACTAAGAGGGGAAATAATCAAGCCGACCCGAACATGTTCAAAAATAGTCACGATTTAAGCCCGGATGAAGAAGCGAACAACTCGAGGTTTCTCAAACATGTTCGGGAAAGTTGCAGTTTCAACCTGAACAAAGAAAGCAAGAAATCCAGACATGTTTAAAAAAGTCGCGATTTCGATATGGACGAAGTGGGGAACAATTCCAGGTCTTTAGGACATGTTCAGCAAGCTGCGATTTCGACCAGGACTAAGATGGAAAAAAATCGATGTCTCTCGAAGATGTTCAAAAAAGTCGTGATTTCGACCCTGTTCATCAATCGGTTTCAAATTAAAGCATATACATTCTGTCATTAAGTGGAACAAAATCACAACATCATTTAATAAGAGCGACATCCCAAGCACAAATCCAGAATTAGCATATCTTGTTCACTCACTACAACAATCAGACAAGCAGTCAAATAACCTGAAACTTCAAAATGAAGAATAATTTTTTCAAATTAAGGACGGCAGGCAGATTCATCATCTGAAACACCCTGCATCGAAGTTTGCACTGAATTTACGAGCTTACATATCTACAATTTTACCAACCCTTAAGTGTTCTATGGATTATCAAACAACGGATGGTGTCGCTATGTTATTACGCTATGTAAGCTCTTATGTCACTAAATTTCATGATGACACACCTATTGATAGTCTTTATTCTTACAAACTTCAAGGACGACAAGCAGCGATTAGATATTTAATAAGCAACCAGCCTGCAGAGCCTGAAATGTGGTTTTTCCTTTTCCCAACAAAAATTGCATGGTCTTGTAGTAGAACATAAAGGTATTCTGTGCCAACAACTGATAAGTGCATGCAGGACAAGGCACTTGAAAAGTACTGGAGAAGGCCACAGGAAATGGACAAACTCGCCCTACTTGAATGGCTTAGGCATGTAGATCATGCAAAGCAAAATCCTAAACCGTACAAAGAAGGCTCAACATTAGTTGGAACAAAAATGCTCTCTATTTTCAACAGAGAATATTTTTTCCAGTACACACTTTTGCATCTATCGCGTCGAAGCATTAAACAAACTTGCCACCCAAGACATGATCAAATACCTGAACAATTACAATGCTTTGCCCAAGCAATGCATCATTTCCCAAACATTTGGACGGACAATCAACAGTTGACTTCTTTTTTTTCAATGCTAGGCCATAAAGACACGTTTATAAAAACAGTAATAGCATACATTGAAGCATTGTCTGATATGTACTACCTATTCCAAATGCAAATAATAAGACCAGATCAGCTCTCCGTTTCAGCCACATCCACACCAGTAGACATTTCGCTCCATCCATTGCAATCTGCTGCAATGAGACATGTAAAAAATGCTGTTTTCCAACGAAGAAATCATTATCACATTGCAGATGATTTATTGTATGAAAACTCTAGTGACTATGATAGCGAAAATAAAGAATCTTCTCTTAGTGACATGGAGGAGATTAGTCCTTCCCCATCTGAAAGCACAATTCAATGGCAAACACCAATATTGATAACAGGAAACCCAGGCGCGGGAAAATCGTACACCATACTGTCATCTGTATCAGATTTGGTAGAACGTGATATAAATATTTTGATAGCAACACCAACAGGGTTTTTGTCCAGTTGTTATCGTGCCCAAACGAACGATGAAGTAACTTGTGACACATACATAGTTCTTTTTATATCCCTGTGTCTACAACTGATCATCCTAAAATCAATTGGTCTTTGTCACGTTTTGACCTGGTTATCATTGACGAATTGTCAATGATATCGGAAACAATTTTTCAACATATATTATCCACCTTCTCAAAGTTGGTGTTTCAATAGGCTGGATCGATATACCGGATATATCCGGTATACCAATATTTGTTTAGATACCGGTATCGCGATATTGACAATTTAAGAATACCGATATACCGACATTTCGGTATTTTGATGTGTAATACCGGTATTAAACGCTATTTCAAGTCAAACTTGCTTACAATCACGTCTAGAAACCAAAGTTAAGCAGCTTTTGTTTAGCAATACGAAGTACGAACTTACGAAGAGACGTAAATATATGGCGAAATTCTGGAAGAACAATTTCGGTAAAAAGGAATCTTTGCTTTTGCAAAGTGGAAGCACTAGCATAATAGCATTAAGCATTTACGAAGCAACCTTTCAAGTTTGTTTGGAAATATTTATCAGGCAGTATAAGAAGGTAACTTTTTGTTGTTTTAAATAATCTTATTTAACTGACATGGCATGTTGCCATGTTAACTTGTTTATGTTTAAAAAATGCAACGTTTTTTACCAGTGGCGTAGCCAGCCTGACGATTTTCCCGCTATGTAAATTTCGAGTTATCATAATTATTCATTTCTTTAGAAATTTATTGTCTTCACAGTCAATGAACACCAAAATATTAGCATAGCGGGACAAATCGTCAGGCTGACTACGCTACTGTTAATAACTATTAGCAGCTGACTGAAACACTGAATTTGTAAAATTGAATTTCATGTGACAGGCACACAAAGTTTTAACGCGAAACATGAACGAATAGTAAACTTGTTAAGAAGTACAAAGTTCTTTGACTATTGTCACTTTTTGTCTTGCAGCAGTTTGTAGTCAGGTTCTGGGTTTGCAAGACCATAAGGTCGAAGATAGTTAGATGGAAAGTGGCTAAAAAATTGAGTTCCACCGGGAGATGCAGTAGTTGATGATCGTTTTGCCTTTGCTGTATACATCTATATAACAAATGTGTTTCTGAATTAAAATAATGTCGAGAGTTCTAGAGAATAATAAGGGGTAATATACACTCATATATGAACAGAGTGAGACAATTTTCTGTTGAGTAAATCACATGGCATTGCTAGATTTGTAGAGACTCTAATTTAAGTTTAATATTTTATGGGCTTAAAAAAATTGGCTTCAATGGCGTGATAAGTAAATGTCTGCTTGTTTCTTCACTCGGCACAAAGCAACATATGCAGATCCTGGTGGAATATTGTCACTATCAAACCAAAGTGCAGCTTTTTGTATCGTTTGTCCCTGTGCTTTGCAAATTGTAGTGGCATATGCTAAACGGACTGGGTACAAAGTGAAAGTTTTATTTTCGAATTTCTTTGACACAGCATAAATTGGAACGAGTTTACCACATGGTAACTTAGCAATTATAGTTCTATTATGCATATTGTGCAATGTTGCAATTTGGCCATTTATTACATTGTTTTGTTTATCTATGTTCTGAGTGATGACTATACGCATACCAAAATATATGTTTGTATCTATTCCTTCATGACCATCATCAAATTTCACTCTGGCAAATGATGTTGCAATTTTGAAAAAATTTGCCACAACTAGGCTATTGATGTCCTGTGTACCTTTGTTAGTGAATGTGAGAACAGTAAGATCAGAATGAGCTTGGAACAATTCTATTATCTTATTGGAATTAAGCACACCATCAGGACATAAGACTCGTTCGGCTTGAATTTCATCCAGTTCAGTTTGTGTTGGAACCCAGTGACGAATGTGATTCAAAAAATTTAATAATTCGGGTCTTCAACACGGTGTTGTTTTTTTAAATGGAAGTGATGAGTAGTTGAAACAAATTGGCTATTGTTTAAAGGGTTGGAAACAGGGTAATGCGAGTGTCTTCTTTCACAAAAGGCTGTTGTTGGGCACCATCACCTGAAAGCAAAAGCACCGGCCGAAACACCAACTTTGAGAAGGTGGATAATATATGTTGAAAAATTGTTTCGATATCATTGACAATTCGTCAATGATAACCAGGTCAAAACGTGACAAAGACCAATTGATTTTAGGATGATCAGTTGTAGACACAGGGATATAAAAGAACTATGTACTGTGTCACAAGTTACTTCATCGTTCGTTTGGGCACAATAACAACTGGACAAAAACCCTGTTGGTGTTGCTATCAAAATATTTATATCACGTTCTACCAAATCTGATACAGATGACAGTATGGTGTACGATTTTCCCGCGCCTGGGTTTCCTGTTATCAATATTGGTGTTTGCCATTGAATTGTGCTTTCAGATGGGGAAGGACTAATCTCCTCCATGTCACTAAGAGAAGCTTCTTTATTTTCGCTATCATAGTCACTAGAGTTTTCATACAATAAATCATCTGCAATGTGATAATGATTTCTTCGTTGGAAAACAGCATTTTTTACATGTCTCATTGCAGCAGATTGCAATGGATGGAGCGAAATGTCTACTGGTGTGGATGTGGCTGAAACGGAGAGCTGATCTGGTCTTATTATTTGCATTTGGAATAGGTAGTACATATCAGACAATGCTTCAATGTATGCTATTACTGTTTTTATAAACGTGTCTTTATGGCCTTGCATTGAAAAAAAAGAAGTCAACAGATTGTCCGTCCAAAAGTTTGGGAAATGATGCATTGCTTGGGCAAAGCATTGTAATTGTTCAGGTATTTGATCATGTCTTGGGTGGCAAGTTTGTGCAATGCTTCGATGCGATAGATGCAAAAGTGTGTACTGGAAAAATTATTCTCTGTTGAAAATAGAGAGCATTTTTGTTCCAACTAATGTTGAGCCTTCTTTGCACGGTTTAGGATTTTGCTTTGCATGATCTACATGCCTAAGCCATTCAAGTAGGGTGAGTTTGTCCATTTCCTGTGGCCTTCTCCAGTACTTTTCAAGTACCTTGTCCTGCATGCACTTATCAGTTGTTGGCACAGAATACCTTTAGGTTCTACTACAAGACCATGCAATTTTTGTTGGGAAAAGGAAAAACCACATTTCAGGCTCTGCAGGCTGGTTGCTTATTAAATATCTAATCGCTGCTTGTCGTCCTATCAATAGGTGTGTCATCATGAAATTTAGTGACATAAGAGCTTACAAAGCGTAATAACATAGCCACACCATCCGTTTTTGATAATCCATAGAACACTTAAGGGTTGGTAAAATTGTAGATATGTAAGCTCGTAAATTCAGTGCAAACTCCGATGCAGGGTGTTTCAGATGATGAATCTGCCTGCTGTCCTTAATTTGAAAAAATTATTCTTCATTTTGAAGTTTCAGGTTATTTGACTGCTTGTCTGATTGTTGTAGTGAGTGAACAAGATAAGCTAATTCTGGATTTGTGCTTGGGATGTCGGCTCTTATTAAATGATGTTGTGATTTTGTGATGTCTTTCAGCCAAATAAGAAGATGTACGTGTAGAGTTCCCCTTTTTTGGAATTCAAAACGATAAAAAAATGTTTTGACATTACGATATTTGGCAATTCGATTATACGAGAAAACATGATTTGACCAACGCTTATCATTTGTGCCACAAAGATAACCACGAATTATTTGTTCCAATGTTTGAGCAATATGGTACGTTTCAAATGCAGATAATTCGGTAGGACCACGACCTGTTTGTAGTCGTAGCTGTTCAATCCAATCTGGGAATGGAAATGACCACTCAAATGGACTTATTGTGATGAAAACGTCAGGTAATCCAAATTGTTTGACCGCATCAAGCAAGTGTAAGTGCTGCCATTGCCAGAAAGTGGGCGAAAATTGCTTTGTGTCTAAAGCTCTAGTAGGAGAACAACTCAATATTCTAGCCGTGTTTATAGCACCACTGACAGTTTTGTACATTAAACGGTCATATTGGAATTGGAGTAGATCAAAGTGAAGCGCATAATCAGCAATTTCTGAAAAAGCTTTTGCTACAAATGATACCTTGCCGCTAAGCCTTGTATCGGACCCAGATAAAGCACTTTCACACCAGCCAAAATACGGATACATATTTGGCCATAAAGCACATTCTAAACCGACAGTAGATTGAAAGTTAAAAACATTCAGCTCCTCGTCCTTTTCTAGCAGTTGCTCACGTAATGAAATGTAATATGCATATTTGGACTGTTGCGAGCTCATAAGAAAATCATAAGCATTTTGACATCTAGTACTTGTTAAACTCAGTAAAGGCTGAGGTATATTACTGGCTTGTGGTATGACGTATCGTTCAGAGGAACAATGGCATGGTTGCTTATTCTTCCATTGTTTCAATTTGAGGAAGTTAGGCATTAATTTCCATACCTCATAACATTGCAATTTTTGCAACGAAATGACTTGTTCTTACACCAGAATGTAAGGGCAGAGGAAATATCATTTGCACTGTTATGACCAGTAACATTGGCCACAACTGGTTCTGTTGGCATTCTTCGTAAAGTCATGTAACCTCTGATTTTCCTTTCACTGCGTTGTAATTGCTGTGCTTGGTACCTCAATATTTTCCCTGAATCAGGGTAACTGCAATTAACACTGGAGGAGAAGCACTCCTTGAACTCTGTGCTGACATAGTAATGTTTCTAGCAGCTAGCCCTTTTCAGAACAGTAGCAAGGTTATTCAATTATACTACACAAATGCAAATTACGTGAAGTGTTAGTCAAGGATGTATGACTAAGCCAAGTAAAAAGATCAGTATTCAATATCCAAACTATATAGATTAGACAATAATGTTGTTCTCCAAGAGAGAAAGGTTAAAAAAACCTTAAAGCAAATTTACTCTCAGTAGTATTCAATTTAAAGTAATGTTTCTAGCAGCTAGCCTTTTTCAGAAACAGTGGCAAGGTCTATTGAGTTATCTACACAAACGCAAAAATACGTAAAGTATTAGTCAAGGATGTATCACTAACGCCAAGTAAAAAGATCAATATTCAAGATCCAAACTATATAGATTAGACAATAATATTGTCCTAAAACGAGAGAGGTTAAAAAAACCTTTAAAAACAAATTTATTCTCAGTACTATTGAATTTAATTTGATGCAGTCATATATGGTAGCAAAGGTGTACTTTGCGAAAATATTTCCGGACAATAATATCGCAGAAACGCTGTTTTATTGTCTAAAAACTACAAACGTTCGAAATTACTGTACGATCGCTTGCATTGGTATACTCCTGTCTTAGACACACTTACAAGACAAAATAGTGTTGAAAATAGCGGTATTTCTTGCCGTTTAAAAAACGAATACGACCGGGCGATATTTTCATAAATAATATGATAAGAGAAAGAGAATAATACCTAAAAATAACAAAACCCAAAGCTAATGTGTTAAAAAGAATAACTTTCTTACTTTCAATGACAAAGAAACCCCTTTTCTGGCTGAATTTTTCCGATATCTGTGAAGCGCAAATTCCCGTACAAACAGTTGTTGTTTCAATTTGGACAAGAAGGGCGAAGGAATAAAATGGCCGCCACTTAATAAATAAAACGTGACGTCACTAAGAAAAAGTAAATTTAAGAGAGTAAACATTTGTATTCAAAGAAACTTATCAAACATTTGAGCATTTATTCTTATTGCAAATTTAACCGATTTTTCTAACTGACAAGTCTTTAATAAAGAATTCAAATTGGACTCATACAATACTAAATGACCTTATATTGACATGCATTTTTTTTTCTACTGGGACTGATAAATAACCTGGCAGTCTGAAAGTCCCACTGAATAGTCCTGATGTCCCTCTGGATGTTTTTATTTAGTAACAAGTGTGGAGATAAAGTATTTCAAATTTTACCTTCTCAAAACTGAGTCACTTTATATTGTAAAAACGCGTATCGACAGGCATAATTTTTGGCATTTTGGGATTGCTTTTAAAACTGCCAGTCTGAAAGTGTCAGTACAGTTTTCTCATGTCCCTCTGAATGTTTTTACAAAGTTACAAGTCTGTAGATCAAGTATTTCAAATTTTATACCTGGCACAGAGATGGGGTAAAATTTGATATATCATTATTTTCAAAACATTACAATCGAAACAGAGATTTTTCTATAAATTGGACAGAGTCTCCAGGGCTAAAACCATAGCGGTTTTATTGACTGTATATCCGTCTACAATTGTGGCAAAAATTATTTTACGATGTAGTCTAAAACGGTTAAAATATGCCGAAGAAGAAGCACGTCTAATCTAAAACAGCTGCACTTGAATAATTTTATCGCTGTCAAAAATAAAATAATTTTAACAGCGAAAATAGCTTTCAATACTGAATGAGACTATAACGAAAAGAAAGACCAGTAAAAAATCTACCTAACAATGTAAAAATGAACACTTGAAACGAAATATATAGCGTGAAAAAATTAAAACAAAATTGTTCGTTTAAAACTTTTATACGGCTATACAATGAATTATGATCGTGCATCTTTGACAGCGGCGCGTTCTAAAAGTACCTGTCCGTTTTCTTTGAAACTAGCACAGTTTGTTAAGCTGAGAAATAGCTTTAAAACAATGTAAGAACAAGGTAACAAACACGCGCACAACGGGCAAACAACGCCGAAGAAGAAGACGCATAATTCAAAATGCCGTGGGAAAAAATTTTTATAGCGGTCCAAATTTGCAATAATTTTAACGGCAAAAATAGCAGCGAATACTGAGTGAAATTATAACGAAAAAAAGACCAGAAAAAAGCTACCTAGAAGTGTAAAAGTGCATTCGAAACGCTATATATGGCGTAAAATAATTAAAACCAAATTGTGCGTTTAAAGTTTTGTTCCAAAAATTTCGGTCATACAATGAATTCCAACGGTTCATCTTCGAGCGCCTCGCGTTCAAAAATTAAACGTCCGTATTCTTTGAAACTAACACAGTTTAATGGCCAAAGAAAAAGCTTAAAAATGATACAAGAATGAAATAACAAATGTGAATATTCGTTGTGCAAAAGCTCATAAAGTACAGGTCATTTTCCGATACCTGTCAAAGATGGCTTTCAGGTAGCTTCAAAAAACTGAAAAAAAAACATGTTCCTACTCCTGCAATTTTTTTATATTTGTACAGAATAGTCAGTTTGATCTGCTCTTTCATATGTGGTATCAAAAAGATAGTGTTACAAAGTGTCGGAAAAGGTACTATATATATATATATGTCATATATAGTCATATAGTTAACAATAGTACTATTCTATATTATGTAACATGTTAATACTTGCTATACTTAGCCAACGTTAAACACCGTACGTTATTATGAAATAACCCCCCCCCCACATGTATTTAACCTGTGTATACACCAATTCCCCACCCTGAAACCCACCCTAAGCCTATGTTTAGGTTTCACCAAAGCTTTCTGACCATGCACCCAAATTCCTTGTTCTTCGTTTTCGTTTAATATTTAAAAAACCTCATCCTCTTTGCACTTTTTCGGAACTAAAAGATATTGCTCTCATTACCCGACTTCATTAAGGTAACCGTCGTTTTACGTTATCTTATTTTTAAAAACGTCCATAAAATATGCAATTTTCACTAACTTTTTTATCGGACTCGTATTTGAGCATTTTTCACCACCATTATTATTGAGTATGAAAAGTGTGTCATTTATCAAATGAGAAGTTTGAACTTTCGGAATATGAAGAAAGGTCCGCTTCATACACTCTGAAAATTACCTGCAATAGCATGCTGAATTTTGATTACCTTTTTTTGATTCACCTGCAAATAACATTTGTCATAACAGAACGATCACTGTGAAAATTTTGAATTTTGAAAAATACATTGTGTTATTGTTTTGAAATTAGTATGTATGTTTTTTCAAAACAGTTACTTCTAATTGATTCTTAAGTTTTGTCGGATCCAATAATTGCAACAGAAAATTATAAGTAATGGAAAACAGAACAAAGTTTCAACATTTTATATTTTTTTTTCAACAATTGAAAATTAATATTTACAGAATCTCCTTACAACATATAACTCCAATTGTTGCAAAATTTTTCAATTATTATTAGATATTGCTCACTCAATATTGTTTCAAAGAAAAAGCACGTTGGGTAAAAAGACCGTAAATAAATTTACAATGGAGAAGGCAATGTATATCATTATAAAGATTCACGTCCATACTGAAAATTACTTTTGATCTTTCTTATTCTTGTGCGATTTCTTTTTATTCCTCTTTGTTTTTGTTTCAATGACTTCTTTTTCAGGTTCTTCGGTTTCTTCAGCTGCTAGTTATCGCACTTTTTCAGCGACTTCAGGTTGCCTTCCTAGGGAAATAATTTCTTGTTCCTCGCTTGCATCAGACTTTGAATCTATCTCTGCAAACAAACGCTTTTTGCTGGTGCCACTCCTGTTGCTCTGGCTTTTCGCACTGTTATTCACTTAATAGGAGGTCAGCATTCGCTTTAAGGTGGTGATACTTTTCTCTTGTTTGAACTTCTTTTCTTCCTCCGTTGGCGTGACAGGAGAGAATGGCTCGCCGTATTTTTCTGTGTTTCGGACCAAGGTCCTGGCAACAATGATGTGTGTTGCAATCGCGAATAGAGCTGATCCAACTTCAAACGCTTCGTCTACGATGTGGTCAATTTCATCGTTGCACAGAAATTTCAACAAGGATTTGACGCTTTCGGATGTCGCGTCCTCACCAGCAACCTTCGTGTTAATTAATGGGAGATGTTCTTCAATCAAATGGAATGCTGCCTTACACAGGACGAAAAGCGTGCCCTTAATACGGTTGTAAAGGCAGATTAATCGTGTATTTTATTGGTGTTTAGTTACACTTAATGCGATTTATTAAATACACTAAACACACCTTTAGACACGTTTAATGTTCAGTACTAAGTGTATTAACGGCGGGATTAATACTTAAGACTAAATGTTGATTAAAGTGTGCTAAAGGCAGATTTAATTAAGTGGATTAAATGCAGATTAAGGCAGTTTAAAGGAACGTATAATTGCCTTTAATATCTTGACTTTTTTGACTAAAGTCGATTTTAATCATAAATGTGCTAGTTGGCTAAAGTGTATTAAAAGTAGATTTAATACATTGTTTAAAGGTCGATAAAGCGTGAGATAAGTATAGATTAATCGCCTTAAAACATTGATTAAACCTTGCGTAAATGCACATTTAAACTGTCTTTAATTAACCTATTATATTCACAATAATTCAGCTTTTGTTAATTCGTTAGCTGCATGGCTGTTATACTTATATAACCTATTCCATGTAAATAAACGAAGAAACTGATTTCCATTCAATTACAAGCTCAACTCGCAATAAAACTTAAATTTCTAATCGTTATATTTGGTACAAGCTACACGTATAGCTAGCTATAGTCAAACAAATACAAGCATCACCAGTTCATTGCAAAAAAGCATTTATTTCCCTCTATACCCGTGTATTTACAAAAATTCATCATTTTAAATAAATAGATAAGTCGTAATGTATAGTATACATCCATGATTCCTATACTAATATTATTGCATGATGTGATGTTTCTGGTACGGTGAATAATATGGTGTTTTCAACAATTAAATTACAGTTCAGTGCATCGATCTCCAGACGCGCAATAGCCAATATATTTTCAAAAATATATTGCGCGTCTAGAGACCAATAAACAAGGGCACTGAACTTTGAGTTCGGAGTAAACATATATTTAAGAACCGACTTGGCCTTGTAGCTCATTTGGTAGAGCATCGGACTAGCATACATAATTATTTGCATCTTCTAGGATGTCCATCGTCAATGTACATGTAACTGAAATAATTTTGTAGCAATTTTTAACTAAAGAGTCTATCGTGACAGATTCAAATCATCCTCGGCTAAATATTGTGCTCCAACTGGTTCATTTGTCGGGTCTTCAGTTAGAACAACACACGCCCAACCAGGACAGTTGGCTGGTTTTGGTTTACCGGAGGGTTCTCCTTCCTCTCTTGGTGTAACAGCTCGTTTGGACAATCCAGGTAGCGAATCCTTGTGGTTTTTATCAAGCTTCTTCTTAGTTCGCTTTAATTCTCTGCTTTCCCAAGAAAGCTTCCGAACCTTGTAGTGTTTAATCCTATTTGTTTCCTCGTCTACCTCGCTTTTTTTCAGAGGACATATAGTCCATTCTCATGACGTCTGCCACCTTTGCCACTTTCGTCTGGTTCCAACCCATTTTCTCGATCGTTTTTAATCTTTTCGCTAGTTTCTAAAAGCAAATATCGTCGAATAATTATATTCTTACTTGGGTAAGTGTTTGAGATTGTGGTGCTAAGTATAGTCTCGCCTAAAATCCAGTTGCTAATTTTTCTTCCGGTGGTTTTTCTCTTCGGAGTTCGAGTCTTACATGTCAGTGTAGTAGGTTATCCAACTAAGTACTACAACCAACTTCTTGATGGGGCTTCGCTCGAAACATCGAAGAATTTTCTTATTTTCCATGTAGTTGCATATAACCTACTACACTGTTTAACTGTTACGTTAAAAGTAGTTAGATAGTCGTGTTCAATCAAGTATGAAGCAAAGCTAAAATAATCATTAAGTATCAACTATTTTTAAAAAGATATTGTAAAAACATACCTCCTCCTTTCTGCTCCTTCTCCTGCAAATTTGAACGTGTTGCTGTTCTGTTCCAAGAGCAACTCTTTTCTGTTTTGCTTTGCATGACTTGAAATACCTCTTAAACGCCTCTAAAACATAAAAAAGCAACAATCACCTTCTAGATTCAGGGCCCTAATTTCTAGGAAACTTACTTTCACGAGGGAAAACCCAATTTGAAAACATAGTTGCAAAAAAGCTGTGCGTATGGGGCACCACCAGCGCAGAGAAAGGTTTTCCCTGTGACGAAGGTTTAAACCTGGTTTTCATATGTCGTAATTCATTGGATGCGCCTTGTTAAAATAAATTACACGACTCCCGCAAAAAGGGTTGAATCCCTATCCTATTAGACGTCTATACTCAGAGACTGGAGAACTAAGGAACATATTAGTCAACTGATTTATTGCTGCTATATTTCTTTTACATTACAAGTTAAAACTCTGAGTATATACCTTTTAAAACAACCGTTGGCCAAGGACAATTTTCCTGACCACCAAATTCATGTTGCAGTTCTTCTGCCACTCTTTTAAATAGCTGTGAATTTTGCTGAGAATCGGGGCTAGAAACAAGAAACTTAATTAGTTCAAAATTATTACTTGTGCTTAACCTGTGTAGCATACTGTCGAACTTCCATGCTCAGTTTGAGAGTTACTGTTCAAAAGATAGTGTTCTTGTACGTGGTACAAAGGGACACACTATTAAAATATACCAGCCTTTAGAATTTTATGTATGCCATTATGAATTTATTTTAAGGCCTTCAGAATTTTGCATAATTATCACATGTTCTGAATTCACCATATATCGCACAATTCTGAAGGCCTCACATAGAATTCTGAAGGCTTCAAATAAAATTTCAAAGACTGGTATAATTTATATTTATAGCATGTCAGCACAACTTCCAGTCTAATATGCAGTTTAACCCATTAAGTGGCAGAGCTTCCCCACTGACGAGTATTTCGTCTGGCAATAGACAAGTAAAAAATATAAGTAGGGTGTCCTGGGGCACATTGCCACTTAATGGGTTACCCATCAAGTTTGCGCCCTGATGCGCCCTACTTTGGCGTTTTACTCTGTCTAACACCAGACTATTTTACTCATTAAGGGGAGAGTGCTGGTGCTTAATTGGTAATATATTAATTACAATCAATAAAAATAAGATAAGACTCAATCTAAAATACTAACATCGGAAAGGTAAACAATGTACATCATCTCGGTAACATGACTTCACCAGTTTTATTAATATAAATTAGTATTTGAAAGAAGTTGCCTTTATGCATTACCTTTCAGTTAATCTAAAGTGCATATTTTCATCAGCACTCCTAAGAGCCTTGAGTTTTCTTCGGACATTATTCTATTGAAGAACATAGTAAACACATTTTCAAAATTAAATATCTAAAAATAATGGTTTTTTAAACATGGTTTTACAGTTCTTACAATTGATTTCTGTTAAACCTTTGGTTGGCTTTTAGTTGAACATTTAGTTGAAAAGTCAGCCTAAATTGGTGGCAATGTGCCTAGACATGCCCCCTGGATTTTCTCTGTGTAACACCAGACATTTTACTCCTTTAGTGTTATGGTACAAGCAGTGAATAGGTTGATAGTAAATATAATTATATTACCATAATAAGGAGACATTTATAAAGACTTTAAAACATACAAAGATAACTATATATAAACAAAGACCAATTCAAACAATATGGACATTTTTGTCCTCATATTATTAAAATCTGTTATTCAACATAAACGGTCAACGGATAAAGGCATAAAGCCATTCAGATGAAATGGTTAATAGGAAATAAATGAAACTGTATTTACTTACACTGCAAGCTTTGGGCACTTTATGTTTGTTCTGCCCGGTCTGTCTGACTCGTCTGCCAGGTGAAGTTGTCTGGGACAAGATGTCCATTTTTGTTTCAATATTTTTCAAAGCACTTTCATTGCTTGAAATGGTATTAGCCATTTGAGCTCTCAAGAGCCTGTTTTCCTCGACCACATTTTGTAATAATAAAACGTACTGATCGGGCAAAGACATTTCAGTGGATATGTCGAAAAATCCAGTGAAGTCAGATTCAGCTGTTTGTCGCGAAAGGACTTTGAACACATTGACACAGTTGATTGTTGAATTGTATGTAGATTTATAATTGAGCGCGATCACGTCCAATATTTCATTGGTTGTAGAAAACTTTCACAGCAGGATTCTATCGTTATCATATTTCTTCCGTTAGGTATAACACACGAACATCAAAGTCTTTACCCAGATAACCTAGAAAAGCACTGGCCTAAATGTAAATTGGGCTTCCTTACGAATACTAAGTCATTTAAAAATTGATTCCGTGCACATTTCCTCTACAACGATAATCCGCCATTGTTTTAGTCGCGTTATTTATAGAACAGACATATTATGAGTTGCCTACCCACCCTATAGGGGACAGTTATCCGATCGGAGACAAATATCATAAATTCATAATTGTTAAATAACGCAAAAGCGCGGGAAGCACACATTACGTACTTTGGCGCAATGACAACGAACGACAAATATTTTGAAAAGCCTTAAATTGAAAAATTCTGTAAAGCTTTTGGTGGTATACCTTGCGCAAAACCGGTTGAAATGGCACATTTTAACCAGTCTTTCCACACAGCGAGTGGCGCACTTGCTACCAGTGGAATGCGCAGCCTTCTGGAAGCTAAAAGCCCAGTGCCACCAGAGGCTGAACAGAATTGTTTTATACCTGCGAAGCAGCGTCGTCTCTCCAGACCAAATAATGTCGAGGAAGTGCGCCTTAAACGTCGCCGACGTAAACAGAAATTACGAGAAAGGAAACGTAAAGAGACCAGAAATGTCAAGCAAAGACGGCTGGAGGAGAAAATAAAGAAAAATATTGAGAAAGAATTGAAAGCCACAACGACTGAAATGAGATCGAAGGCCGAGTTTTTTTGGAGAAAGTGGAGAGAGGAAAAGTCTTTGCGTACTACGTCTCGTATGTAAGTACATGTATATTGCTCCTTATATTTAATTTGAGCAGTTTATAGAAGCAGGGTTATATCGATAGATTGCTAAAATTGTGTGTATTTACTTAATACTGTTATACTGCATTAAAGCACCCCACATTATATTCAGTATAATTCCCCCCCCCCTTATGGAGTATATTTGACCCTCCAGAATCTAAGCAATTTTGATTGAATAATATTAATATGTGCTTTTTTAACGCTGGGATTTAAGAGACCCCTTGCAGAAATGAAATATTTTTTTCCAACCTTAACAGAATTCATTTGGCAGTTCTGGCCACATCTTAGAAAACTGCATTTATAGGCAGGGGTTTATATTATTAAATGAAGTGGAACATTGACCAACAATGTAACCTAAGTATCATGCCCCAGGCCTACAGTATGTTTTCATTCGCTATGATTGATTGGCAGCGACAAATGAAGGAGGACCTGATATATTCTTTACCATGCTGCATGTAAAAAGCCAGATTCAGGCTTTTTTGTCTGATTGCCCGATTAGACAAAATCTTTTTGAATCTGCATTTGATTGAATGATGATACAGTGATCAAAACTATAATTCAAATTTTGTGTGAAATTTAAATTTCCCCTGCAACATTTTCATTCAATACTCAATACAAACTTTGCTGTGGGTGGAAAGCGATGGGATGAATGTTTGATTTGGGCCTTTGTACATAGGGAGTCTGATATAAATGGTGTAATAGTATA
The DNA here is from genome assembly GCF_004324835.1 of Dendronephthya gigantea. Taxonomy (NCBI): domain Eukaryota; kingdom Metazoa; phylum Cnidaria; class Anthozoa; order Malacalcyonacea; family Nephtheidae; genus Dendronephthya; species Dendronephthya gigantea. Next base: position 35,899 of record NW_021163266.1, on the reverse strand, counting down.
GTATTTAGAATCCTCTGTCCTAGTACATTTATCTTGCATGATTCATAAAAACTTTAGACACAATTGACAATTCCAATTATGGACTGAAATAGACAAGGAGATTCAAATAAATCACCAAAGCTGGAAAAGAGCATACTAAAATTAGTATATTTTCAAAGTTTGGTTGTGAAATGTTGTAAATTTTAGCTCACTTTACTAGCTTTTTTATTCCGAAGCTAGAATGTGCTCAAAATGTTCTGCTCGTTTGGAGTTACTATTGTACTGGCCAATTAAGAAGAGAAAGCAATTTGAACATTAATGGGGTACTCATGAAATGCTAGCTACAGATATGACCATATGTCTCCAACCTTTTGAAACAATAGTTTGTGCTTACAGTAGCTGTCAATTCATGAAACAACACTGTCTTGAAGATCATTTGATCTTTATATTAACCCATTAAGGGGCAGAGCTTCCACACTAATGAGTAAAATTGTCTGCCGTTAGACAAGTAAAAAATAAGTAGGGCATGCCGGGCACATTGCCACTTAATGCGTTAACTCGAGAGATTGTCAGCTTTTGTAGTTAACACATTAAGTGGCAGAGCTTCCCCCTGACAAATGAAATAATCTGACATTAGACAAGTAAAAAAATAAGTAGGGGGCATTGCCACCTAATGCATTCAACTATAGTATACTGAATAGCAGTTATACAGCTGAACAATATTCAAGCCTAAATATTTTCAATATCAACCTGGCTATTATTTATTTAAATTTTTCTAGGTCTATCCATGAAATTGACCCAGCCAACTTGAAAATATTGTCAAGTGGACGAAAAAATAAAATTGGTGAGGGGACATTTGGCATCTGTGTAAAAAAGATGTACAGAGGGCATGTAGTTGCTGTGAAACAGTTTAAAAGCCATACAAGTAGAACTGATGTGGAAAAGGAAGCCATGATGATTAATTCATTTGATCACCCTGGTATGAAAATGATTAATTATTATGATTACAGCATACTTGAAACTTACGGCACTGTAACAGAGTTTACGTGGATAGTTGGGAGGGGTGTGTATATTCATATATTCATGTTCATATTTACATGGATATATTAATACACCCATCCCCCCCACACCACCAATTATCAATGTTGGGGATAGGCCTGTTTACCGTTAGGTATGATCATGTGGAATAATGATTAGCAGTATGGCAACTCTTCTAGCAAAACTGATCCTGAAGTTTGTATTTTCACTCAAAATTTAAAGCTGAGAAACTTCTGCTTTAATAGTTGATTGTTCATGATCAACTTCATTCAATGTCTCTGTATTCAGATTGTGTAAAATTGTACTGTACATGGAAATACAAGAAGACTCATGACTTATTTTATTTATTTATAATTTCATAATACTTTTCTTATATAAGGTTTGCCATTTCTGTTTGGTATCAATGTACAATCAAAGCCATACATATTGGTTACTGAATTTTATGGAATTGGTGGACAGTGTGCTAATAATGATATAGCTGTATATTATGGACTTGCATGCAAAACACTCTCACCTTTGAAACTGTAACTGTTACAATCACTTTCTCCGTCTGTGTCGGATGAAGACGTTGAAGAATCTTTCTTCAAACTTCTCTTCAGCTGGCGAGATTGTTTTAAAGCCATATGTCTACGGAATGTTGTTTCCGAAACGTTTTGTTCGCAGTGGTCGCAAAACACGTAACTGTTCGCCTTATCCATATCGTATTATAACTGCCACGCACTTTGGCCAAATTTATATAAACTTGTATATCAATCACTTCCGCACTTTATAATTATACTAATGAGCGAATTTGCACAATAAGAAGTCTTTCTTATTTCTTGTATATTGTCCGACAGTGTCTCGAAGTGCTTAAATTCAGGTGAAATAAAGGCGCATTATAGCATTACGTTACTCGATAATAACAAACGTATCAGATATCATCATGTTTATTTGTTACCATATAATTGTTGCAATAACAATATATTTAATCCTATTAAATTGCCGTCCTAACGGAATTAAAGTAGGTGTCAGGTTTTGTCTTCATTTAAAATCAAATTAAAGGTGATTAAATGCTATCTCTGCCTTTAATCAACATTTAAACAACTGGTTAAAGTTTATTAAACTATACGCGCACTAATGTCGGCTTTAACCCACTTTAAAATGCTCACTAAATGCAATTAAATCTATCGGTTTCCAAAAGAGATGTTTTATTCAAAATAAATGCGATTAAATGTAACTTTTTCTTTAATCACCTTTAGTCGGCTTATTAAAAGTTATAGATACGCATTTAATACCTTTAGTATTTTTGCTAAAGCTAATTAATGGCACGCTTTTCGTCCTGTGTTAATTTGAGACATAGAGGACGGACGCAACAACACTCCACCGGTCTTGTCTTCTAGTGTCTGTAGGCCCTCTTGGATGGTATCAGCCATCTCGGATGCAGCTACCTTTGGCCGTACCAGCCATTCACAGGACTCTGGTTTTATTCTTTTCATTACAATTTGTAAACTTGGAGGATTTTCTTGACGGCCATATGGTCTCAGGAAATTTTTCGGGAACTGGTTTACGTATTGGACAGCTCCTCTTGGCGACGTGTTTTTTCTGAAAGATGACATTCTTGACTGACTTGATACACCAGAATCTTGATTTGAACTTGTTATTGCCCTAAAACCATTGCCCTTATATGTCATAAAGTTGTACATAAGGCAAGTGGGAGTTCGGAGTATAAGTGTGACAAACTTGTACACATTGGATGTGGTGCAAATTTTATTTCCATTTGCGAAAAAATAGTCCATAGTTAAGCCAAACTGAAAACGGTGAACCTTTAGAACAATCAGAGCACACATTCGTCAATAAAAAATGAGTTAGAAACACTTAGTGCATGTAATAATGCTCGCGCATGCGCCTGCCGAAAATTTCAGTATTTCAACGAAATAACTATGCAACATTGTTCCCAATTGTATTTCTGCCATGTACACTCAAGAACAACATGAACTACGGGTAAGATTGCAAAGATATCTGAAGGATTAAAATTCAATACAATTGCAATAATAGGGAAGCCATTACAGAACCCATTTCGATAATTTTTTAAACCTTTGAGAATGCTCATCTTTAAACGAAATAACTATGCAGCAATGTTGCCACTTGTATTTCTGACATGTACATTTAAAAAAGACATGAACTACGGGTAGGATTGCAAAGATATCTGAAAGATTAAAATTCAGCCCATTTGCATTAATAGGGAAGCCATTACAGAGCCCATTTCGAAAATTTTTCAAACCTTCGAGAATGCTCAATCTTTAAACGAAATAACTATGCAACAATGTTCCCATTTGTATTTCTGACATATATATTTAAAAAAGACATGAACTACGGGTAGGATTGCAAAGATATCTGAAGGATTAAAATTCAGCCCATTTGCAATAATAGGGAAGCTATTACAGAATCCATTTCGATAATTTTTCAAACCTTCAAGAATGCTCAATCTTTAAACGAAATAACTATGCAGCAATGTTCACACTTGTATTTCTGACATGTACATTTGAAAAAGACATGAACTACGGGTACGATTGCAAAGATATCTGAAGGATTAAAATTCAGCCTATTTGCATTAATAGGGAAGCCATTACAGAGCCCATTTCGATAATTTTTAAACCTTCAAAAATGCTCAATCTTTAAACGAAATAACTATGCAGCAATGTTCCCACTTGTATTTCTGACATGTACATTTGAAAAAGATATGAACTACGGGTAGGATTGCAAAGATATCTGAAGGATTAAAATTCAGCCCATTTGCAATAATAGGGAAGCCATTACAGAGCCCATTTCGATAATTTTTAAACCTTCAAAAATGCTCAATCTTTAAACGAAATAACTATGCAGCAATGTTCCCACTTGTATTTCTGACATGTACATTTGAAAAACACATGAACTACGGGTAGGATTGCAAAGATATCTGAAAGATTAAAATTCAGCCCATTTGCATTAATAGGGAAGCCATTACAGAGCCCATTTCGAAAATTTTTCAAACCTTCGAGAATGCTCAATCTTTAAACGAAATAACTATGCAACAATGTTCCCATTTGTATTTCTGACATATATATTTAAAAAAGACATGAACTACGGGTAGGATTGCAAAGATATCTGAAGGATTAAAATTCAGCCCATTTGCAATAATAGGGAAGCTATTACAGAATCCATTTCGATAATTTTTCAAACCTTCAAGAATGCTCAATCTTTAAACGAAATAACTATGCAGCAATGTTCACACTTGTATTTCTGACATGTACATTTGAAAAAGACATAAACTACGGGTACGATTGCAAAGATATCTGAAGGATTAAAATTCAGCCTATTTGCATTAATAGGGAAGCCATTACAGAGCCCATTTCGATAATTTTTAAACCTTCAAAAATGCTCAATCTTTAAACGAAATAACTATGCAGCAATGTTCCCACTTGTATTTCTGACATGTACATTTGAAAAAGATATGAACTACGGGTAGGATTGCAAAGATATCTGAAGGATTAAAATTCAGCCCATTTGCAATAATAGGGAAGCCATTACAGAGCCCATTTCGATAATTTTTAAACCTTCAAAAATGCTCAATCTTTAAACGAAATAACTATGCAGCAATGTTCCCACTTGTATTTCTGACATGTACATTTGAAAAACACATGAACTACGGGTAGGATTGCAAAGATATCTGAAGGATTAAAATTCAGCACATTTGCAGTAATAGAGACGCCATTACAGAGCCCATTTCGATAATTTCTCAAACCTTCGAGAATGCTACATCTTTATACGAAATAACTATGCAGCAATGTTCCCACTTGTATTTCTAAGATGTACATTTAAAAAAGACATGAACTACGGGTAGGATTGCAAAGATATCTGAGGGATTAAAATTCAGCACATTTGCAATAATAAGGAAGCTATCACAGTGCCCATTTCGATAATTTTTCAATCCTTCGAAAATGTTCGTTGTTCGTCCCTTCCAGTCAAGATATGTATGTGCATGCTAACATCTTCCGAGAAAAGAAACACCCTTTTTCAGCGGTACTAAAAATCGCGTTTTAACCATTTTCATTCATTTTCGCTGAGTTTACACCCCCCTGGAAAAAGTAGGTTCAACTCAAAACACTTGGTACTTTAGTATGAAAGGTAAAGAAGTTTTATCTTTTATGATAACTTAAATTAAAGCAATACTTATGCAACTCAAGAAAGAAAATTCCCTTTGAATTTCGCGTTTTTGCATTTAATATGGTAGTTCAGCATGCGAATATGCTAAAAGAGACATGTTTGACAAGTCATCAAAACGTAACCTCGATCATTACCCCAACTACAACTCTAACAGTGTGTTCACACAGTCTCAAAGTCTGTAAGAGTATACCTCGTCCGCCCTCGAACCCAAAGTATATAAATTTATTCGTTGTTGAAATACGCAAAATTCGTCATTTTGAAAAATTGTCATTTTACGGTAGCCATATTTGAGGCATTATAAAAAACGAAATAGTTTACATATTTACTTTCTTTTCCGCATGTGAACTACAAAGTTTCCCACAAGTCTAAAAAAAAAACGAGTCGTCCCAAAAATGGCCATTTGGACGTTCCAGGTGGGGAAACAAAACGCTCGTTTGAAAATCAAAAAAAAAATTACCATATTTTCCGCCATTTTTGACCGATCGTAACTCACGAACGAAGACATCTAACGTTTTCTCTTTTCGCTCAAGTGTAACCATGCCGACAGACATTACAAAGCAAAAAAAAGCGTTACGATTTACAAAAACGCAAAGCCTTACGAGATGTCTTAAATTTGAATTTTAATTCGTACTTACGAGGACCATTTTCACACCCCCTGGAATCACCCCCCTGCTGCAGAAAGTCAGAAAAGGTTACATAGCGTGAAACTCCTGTTTCCAATTTTTACAAATATGTCACTTTGGATGGGAAATTTTTTTCACCAGAAAAGTTACAATATATATATATATATATATACATATTGCATACATAATGAGATATGTCTATACTCAGTAGGTCTAAGATCTAAAGGGAAAAATAAAGTATTATTGTGTTGTAAATCGAAAGGTATATGAACGTATGCGTGTGTGGAGGAATAACTGGCTTGTGGCAGCCAAGCGTTCATAGCGACGTTGCTTTTTGATTCTTCGATGTCGGCTCTTCCTATCATTGCGAAGCAGAATTCGCCAAGCGTCGGATTGTTCACCCGCCAATAGGGAACGTGAGCTGGGTTTAGACCATCGTCAGACAGGTTAGTTTTACCCTACTTGAATGGTTGTTGCAATAGTAATTCTGCTCAGTACAAGAGGAACCGCAGATTCAGACAATTGGCTCATGCACTTGCCTGAAAAGACAATGGTGAGAAGCTACCATCTGTTGGATTATGATTGAACGCCTCTAAATCAGAATCCATGCTAGAACGCAACGATTCCTTTTCTCTGGACGACTTAAGCGAACACGAATAGAGACGCGATCATTCGCGCCTCCTGCGTCATAACGAGCCCACGGAGCGGACAATGCTCCAAAGCTCTACAACAATCAAAATCTAAATTTTCCAAAGCTAAATCATTTGCAGACGACTTAAATAAAGAACGGGGTATTGTAAGCAGTAGAGTAGCCTTGTTGCTACGATCTGCTGAGATTAAGCCCTTGTTCTACAATTTGTTTCTTTTTTTTCCGACAATCACACATCCTCGGAGCAGTCGACCAAAGAGCAGGACAAGTCCAGGTCTCTCGAACATGTCCACGGAAAAAGCCAACAACTTGAGGTCTCCCGAACATGTTCACAAGAAGGGGGAGCATATCGATGTCTCTCGAACATAAACGGCAGAAGAGGCAAATACCAAAAGGTCTCTCGAACATGTTCGGAAAAGTCGCGCTTTTTGACCCGGACTAAGATGAGAGGAAAACGAGTTCTCTCGAACATGTCCAAAAAAGTCGCGATTTAGATCGCTACCAAGAGGCGAAGGAATCGAGGTCTCCCGAACACGTTCGACAAAGTGCTAAGTCAACCCGCACAAAGAGGGGAACAACCCGAGGTCTCCCGAACATGTTCGACAAAGTGCTGAGTACTCCCGCACTAAGAGAGGAAACTCGAGGCCTCCGGAACATGTTCGACAAAGTACCCAGTCAACCCGCACTAAGAAGGGAACAACTCGAGGTCTCCCGAACATGTTCGACAAAGTGCCCAGTCAACATGTTCGAACATGTTCGACAAAGTGCTAAGTAACTCGCACTAAGAGGGGAACAACTCGATGTTTTCCCGAACATGTTCGAACAAAGTGCCAGTCAACCCGCACTAAGAGGGGAACAACTCAGGTTTCCCGAACATGTTCGACAAAGTGCCAGTCAACCCGCACTAAGAGGGGAACAACTCGAGGTTCCCGAACATGTTCGACAAAGTGCCCAGTCAACCCGCCACTAAGAGGGGAACAACTCGAGTCTCCCGAACATGTTCGACAAAGTGCCAGTCAACCCGCACTAAGAGGGGAACAACTCGAGGTCTCCCGAACATGTTCGACAAAGTGCCAGTCAACCCGCACTAAGAGGGGAACAACTCGATGTCTCCCGAACATGTTCGACAAAGTGCCCAGTCAACCCGCACTAAGAGGGGAACAACTCGAGGTCTCCCGAACATGTTCGACAAAGTGCCCAGTCAACCCGCACTAAGAGGGGAACAACTCGAGGTCTCCCGAACATGTTCGACAAAGTGCCAGTCAACCCGCACTAAGAGGGAACAACTCGATGTCTCCCGAACATGTTCGACAAAGTGCCCAGTCAACCCGCACTAAGAGGGGAACAACTCGATGTCTCCCGAACATGTTCGACAAAGTGCCCAGTCAACCCGCACTAAAGGGGAACAACTCGATGTCTCCCGAACATGTTCGACAAAGTGCCCAGTCAACCCCACTAAGAGGGGAACAACTCGATGTCTCCCGAACATGTTCGACAAAGTGCCAGGTCAACCCGCACTAAGAGGGGAACAACTCGAGGTCTCCCGAACATGTTCGACAAAGTGCCCAGTCAACCCCCACTAAGAGGGGAACAACTCGATGTCTCCCGAACATGTTCGACAAAGTGCCAAGTCAACCGCACTTAGAGGGGAACAACTCGATGTCTCCCGAACATGTTCGACAAAGTGCCCAGTCGTGCACTAAGGGGAACAACTCGATGTCTCCCGAACATGTTGAAAAGTGCCCAGTCCGCACTGAGGGGAAAACTCGAGGTCTCTCGAACATGTTCGAAAAAGTGCTGATTTTGCTGTGATCGACTTATGCGAAATGGCGACATTTCTGAAGTTAGCTTGCACAGATGTCGATCAAAGAGGATGTTTAGAGAGTTAGTCAAATTTTGGCGGTTTGGTGCAAGGTGGTCAGAATCGG